>NC_139678.1:37806991-37859491 GCF_964106915.1 Podarcis gaigeae | reverse complement strand
GAGAAAGGTGACATGCTGTGGCACTCCTTTGATTGGTATAACTCAAAATAATGCCACAGTTACTAGTAGAACAGCGGACCAGACAGAGTATCACTCAGCAATTGATAAACGAGTTGGTTTGATAGCCAGAGAAACATCAATTCACTGAGCCCTAATAAATGTGTCACCCTTCAGTGGAATTTACATAACAACGAAATGAGGAATTCAATATTAAATCAATAATACAAATGTAGTTGGTCATCTGCATGGACATTACAGCCATTCCAAGTTAGTTCATGCAAAGAAAGTATACTTCAGAGAATTTGGCAATCCATTCAAGGTCAAAACTAGTTAGTTAATGGTGGAAAGGTTTCTGGAGACAAATACGTTCTTGATATGGTGTTTTTTTGTGCCAAACCCATAGAACTCTTTTCGTTGAGGCACAACTTGTAAATGACTTGTACCTTGTTTAATCCACAGGGGTGATGCTTGCATCTGTTGAGTATGCCAGCCAAGAAGAATAGTAATGAACACTTTATCCTGAAGTACCTCAAGACAGATGTCCAAGTGTTCTCAAGAGTTTTATGGTGGCTCTTAATCGTGATGTGGATATTGAGCAACTCTTCAAACATTCAGAAAGGAAGTCTTCCAGTTCAGAATTCATGAGCCCATTAAAAGCTTATTCAAAACGCCCTCTTAATTCAGCCTCATCTCCTAATGGACTTCGGAACCCTTCCTGATACCCCTCCTTATTTCCTCAAGCAAATATCCCAGGAAGAGGGGCCACATAACATACATTGCCACTAGGATGCATGGGAATTGTAATTTCCTATGCCACCTACTTCAAGTATTGGGTCAGAGTGAATTGGAAACTGCATCCCACCTTCCAAGAGTTACAGATGAAAGCAATGTTATAATTGATATAATCAAAAAAATCAAAAATAAGAAAAAGACTACCTTTTTAATGGGTGCCATACTGGAAGCTGTACGTTTTCCAAAATGACACCAGATTATAAAATAAAATGCAAACTATAAAGTAAAATAGGGAAGAGACGTGGGTGGTGCTGTGGTCAAAACCACAGAGCCAAGCCTTGCTGATCAGAAGGTCAGCGGTTCGAATCCCTGCAACAAGGTGAGCTCCTGTTGTTTAGTCCCAGCTCCTGCCCACCTAGCAGTATGAAAGCATGTCAAAGTGCAAGTAGATAAATAGGCACCGCTCTGGCAGAAAGGTAAACAGCATTTCTGTGTGCTGCTTTGGTTTTGCCAGAAGCGGCTTAGTCATGCTGGCCACATGACCCGGAAAACTGCAGACAAACGCCCTCGGCCTATAGAGCGAGATGAGCACGCAACCCCAGAGTCATTTGCGACTGGACCTAACGGTCAGGGGTCCCTTTACCTTTACCTTATAAAGTAAAATGCATATCTTCAGTCCTTTAAAAGGAAGTCATCTTATAAGTATTTGCAGTTATTTTAATCAGTAAGCCCACTATGATGGCACATTTATAATTTATGTTCTGTCATAAAGCTTTTTATTCCCAGATTTTCTACTACCGTTTTGTTGGTTTATTCGTCCTTCTTTCCACCTAAACAGAAGTTCAGGGCCCAAACAACAAGGCCATTAATTCATTAAAATGAATATTTTAAAACAATAAACACTAGCAAATCAGTTTTTTTATAAATAAATAACTAAATATCTGGCAATTCTGCTTAAGGTATCTTAATCCTTGCTCAGATTGATATTCAGACTATGAATAATTTCTTGCCCGAAGTCTGCATACACTAATAGCAAACCCAACCACGTGTAACCAGGAGACAATGCAATGGAATATTAGAGACAACAGCTTTAATGGTTTTCATGGCACCTCTGTCTAATTTGTATCCAGATTTGGATATTTAGCAGTAACAAGTTTAAGGCATTCTGTTATCTCTCCTGCCAGTTTACATCACCAGGGAAATGCAGAATGAGAAATGTCTCACTTTCTCTGCACTGAGCCAATTTGAGGTGCAGTGTTAATTACAACGAGTGAAGAAAAAAATCTTTAATAATTACCCTTCATTAATTTTGTGATGAATAAAGACTCCTGGAAGGGATGGAAATGGATCCATGAGCTGTTAATCTGTTTGGAAGCTTATTTTTTAAAACACACACACAACCCCAGCCTAATAATAAAATAAATGCTATTTGTGGCAGGAAAATGGGTGAATGGGGTCAGGATCTGACTTCAGTTGTGTATGAAGGGAAGCAGAATAAACCAAGAGCGCTTTTTATATGTTGTCTGTTTAATTAGGGGATGATGAAAAACTTCAAACTCCCTTAAATCAGAAAATCCCTTAAGCCAAGATTCTAAGATGTATTTATTATTCATAGCTGCAAGAAGGCTTTAGAAGTGTAGTCAGAGGAGTGTGGGATCCTCACCCCCACCAAACTAGAGAGTCAGAGACACAATCCAGTACAGTGGTACCTTGGTTCTCAAATGCCTTGATACTCAAACAACTTGGAACCCGAACACCGCAAACCCGGAAGTAAGTGTTCTGGTTTGTGAACTTTTTTCAGAAGCCGAACGTGCTCCATTTTGAGTGTTACACTTCCGATTTGAGTATTGCACTGAGGTCTTCTCTTTTTGCTATTTATTTTGTGTTTTTGTTTTTGCAGCTCTTTTTTTGTTTTGTTTTTGTGAATGTGTGTAACCCAGTTCAGCTATTGATTGATTGATTGATTGATTGTGTGACAGCAGTACATTGTTTATTGCTTTCATTTTATGGTTCAATGGACTCATCAGAGAGTAAAATTCAATTGTTAAATTGCTATTTTAGGGGTTGTTTTCAAAAGTCTGGAATGGATTAATCCATTTTGCAGTACTTTCTATGGGAAAGCGCACCTTGGTTTTGGAACGCTTTGGTTTTGGAATGGACTTCCGAAACGGATTAAGTTTGAGAACCAAGGTACCACTAGACATACTTATCTGGGAGCAACCCCCTTGGATTGAACCAAGCTCTGGTCTTTTGTATTTTTGGTGATCCTCTATTCAGGGTTAAAGAGTGGCTAACATGCAGGTGACAGTGATGGATAGTTGACAAAGGACCTTATGTGAGAGACAGGTAAGAGAAGTTCTCCCAGGGTGCAAGGCAGTGGCGCCGGCTTGCCCCTACAACTGTGGGTGCCCAGGCTAAACATCCTTCAAGCGCTCCTCATAAGGCTTAGTTTCCAGACCCTTGATCATCTTGGCTGCCCTCCTCTGCACACGTTCCAGCTTGTCAACATCCTTCTTAAATTGTGGTGCCCAGAATTGGACACAGTATTCCAAGTGTGGTCTGACTAAGCCAGAATAGAGTGGTACTATTACTTCCCTTGATCTGGACACTATATTTCTGTTGATGCAGCCTAGAATAGTGTTAGCTTTTTTGCTACTGCATCACACTGTTGACTCACTAGGATGATGATATTGTCAAACATTTGTGGATGGATCCAGATTTTAGAATATTACTCATGATTTGATGAAGCTACCTTGATTTTTATCCCGACATTTACTACAGTTCTGATTTGTGAATGATAAGGAAGCCTGGGAAAATGAATATGCTGAACTCCAACAAAGACCACCAAGATTTACAAGGGACAATTACTGTTATCATCATTCTGCACAGATATCTTCCAAAAGCTTTGTAAAAAGAAAAGAAATGAAATGGGAGAAAAACATCCCATTTCTAATACTACCTGAAAATATTGAGTAATCCTCATGGATTAACTAAGAGGTTTTATACTAAAATTCAGCACATTAGCTATGCTGAATCACTGAGATAACTCAGAAACAAAACAGAAGACTCTAAACTGTTAAGGTGACTCTTTTAGGAAGGTGACCTAAATGATGTGAAAAATGGAATATTCCCCCGTTTTTAGAAGAAGTGAATTAAAGAATCTGCAGCTGAACCAAAGAAAAGGGGAAAGAGGTCGTGGCAATTTGCATTTCACTTTCACCAATTCTCAGTATAATTGTCATGGGAAACTATAGCGAAATTAACCAACTGTCACGTGAAATGCGTACATTCATTC
The DNA here is from genome assembly GCF_964106915.1 of Podarcis gaigeae. Taxonomy (NCBI): domain Eukaryota; kingdom Metazoa; phylum Chordata; class Lepidosauria; order Squamata; family Lacertidae; genus Podarcis; species Podarcis gaigeae. The sequence continues at coordinate 37,855,464 of NC_139678.1, read as the reverse complement.
TTTAAGTAACATAGGACCCTTAGTTACTTATTTTCAATGACAGTTATTTTATTTAGATATCACCCAGTGGGACTTCCCATCATTGCCTCCTATATGTAGTCCCTCAATTTCCACCCCACCCACCCCAGAGCTACTCCTGAGATTTGGGGATGTGGGGAGGAGGGACTGAAGTTATAATGCAAAAGAGGAAAAGTCCAGTTGCATGTGATACTGTACATCAGCCAAAATAAATGCATCCATTATAAATGGAAGACAGGAAAGCACTCTTACCTGAGATGTGTTGCTTTAACAATAAGTTGTCACCATCGACTCCAGTGTCTTCCTCATTTTGAAGCTGGAGGCAATTCAGAGCTTCTAAACTTCCTGAAAGTAGGGGCATATTACTTCTGAAGCCCACCAATCCCTCCAGCCAGATTCAGCAATGTGATTCCCATCCATCTTTCCTTAGAAGTCATCATTAAGCTTTGCAGAGCAGTGGGGCCATCGCCACATCCACAATTTCATCTCCCCATCTGATAACTGATCACCCCTTCTGACAAGTGCAATTCCTTTCACAGTGAGTGGGGTGGGTGAGATTTTTTTTTTTTTTGTCATGGCACTAGAATCATCTCCTCCTGTCAGACAGAATGGAACCAAGGGGAAGTATTTGTAAAGGTAGAGGACCCCTGGACGGTTAAGTTCAGTCAAAATCAACTATGGGATGCAGTGCTCATCTCCACTTTCAGGCTGAGGGAGCCAGCATTTGTCTGCAGACAGCTTTTCTGGGTCACATGGCCAGCATGACTAATTCACTTCTGGCACAATGGAACACTGTGACGGAAGCCAGGGGACACGGAAAAGCCATTTACCTTTCTGCCCCAATGGTACCTGGTATTTATTCATGCTGGTATGCTTTTGAACGGCTAGGTTGGGAGGAGCTGGAACAGAGCAATGGGAGCTCAAATCATTGCTGGGATTTGAACAGCCAACCTTCGGCAAGCCCAGGAGGCTTGGTGGTTTAGATCACAGCACCACCTACGTCCCAAAGGGGAAGTATTATTTTCTGTTTTAGTTCAAGCGTGCACATACTTTGCTCATCTCTACAGTGGTACCTCGGGTTACAAACACCTCAGGTTACAAACACTTCAGGTTACAAACACTTCAGGTTACAGACTCCACTAACCTGGAAGTAGTACCTCGGGTTAAGACCTTTACCTCAGGATGAGAAAAGAAATCATGTGGCGGCAGTGGGAGGTCCCATTAGCTAAAGTGGTACCTCAGGTTAAGAATGGTTTCAGGTTACGAACAGACCTCTGGAATGAATTAAGTTCGTAACCAGAGGTACCACTGTATATGACAGATTCTGAAGAGAAACAGGAGGTTGGAGTTTTGCTAGGCTAAACACACACAAGCATACATCAGGATCATGTGGGGAAAACGACATCATTAGACGTTTATTTTGGACATAAGAAAATCTTTGTGGAACAGGCCAGGAGCATCAGATTTTCACAGTGGCCAAACAGTGCTTATTGATTGATTGAGTTAATAAAATTTATATACCGCTTCATTGTAGAATAAAAACCTCAAAGTGGTTTTCAAATTATTCTGTTACAGTACATGAATAATGGTAGGTTTCATTGGAATGGAGGTCACTGTATTTCTGCTGGCTTTTTCAGTGATGTAGCATTTATTTACACACATATACAGGCTATGCATATGATGGGTAGTAGTAATCCCACAAATCCTGCTTTCACAATAGGCTTCTCTGGTGGTTCCTCAATGCCATAGCTCTGGAACCAGCAAGCAAAGAGAGTGAATGAGGCTCTGTGGCTTTTCCCAGCTCCTGTCTCTAAACGTACATCATGTTGTTCTCTTTCAGATAGCCAAGGGAGGGCTGCCCTTCTGCTTTATCTTCCAGAAGAGTCTTCATCTATTTGTTTGCTGGACAACTCATTGCCCTGGTTTACATTCCAAAGCAGATGGTTAACAGACCTGGCTGGGCCATTTACTTAACAAGGAAACTGATGTGACCATTTTGGCAGACTCCTTTTCTGCAGAATCCAATCTTACGGCTATAAAACCACAGGGCTGGAGAGGACCCCAAAAACCCATTAACCCCAAAGTCATTACAATATCCTGCCCTTCAAAATGTCTGTCTCACTCAAATACATTAAAATAACTGGTTTATTGTGTACAGGCACACAAGCTTCTTGGTTATATTTTCGCCCCTGAATCTTCTGCAAATCACTGGGTTAGACTATAGCATTTTTTAAAGGATAAATACCATTGAACACAGAGAATCCATAATGCGGACTTGGTCATTTCTATTTGAACATAGTTATTAAGGTGGTGATGTGATAAAGGCAAAAAATGCCACAAAGAGATATCTGTCAATCAGTGCTTAGGAAACTGTGACATACCTGTGCAGTTCTGTTCCCACTGAATACAAAAGGTGTGAGGACAGAAAAGTGCATTATAGAAAAGTGACCAGAGAAAAAGCATTTTATTTTATGTTATTTACAGCTAATGCTGAAATGCAACAAGGAACTGAAACACATTCTCCACACAAAAAACACAGCACACCAGGGACTAAAATTCATCAATAAGCAAGATAAAGTTTCCAGGCAGAATCCTTTCATATTTGGCTTTGCTTTTCCATTGACTCCTTTGTTTAGCTTCCATAGAAAGCAAAGGCTTATATTTTCCCCCTCCCTCAATAACAGATCAGACCAGACCGGCTTAAATGATTTGATTAAATATTTATTTTAAATCTTTAAAGCCTCTGAGAAATCTTACAAAACGTAAAACAATAACACCACTATCTTTTTTTAAAAAAGAAATCAGCATATTAAAACAATTCAGCATATTAAAAAGCTAACGACAAAATCAGCCAAAGGGAAAAACCCCAAAGAAAAAGCAGCAAGTGGCGGCATTATAACAACCCAAAGCCATTGGAGCTCCCAGGCAAGTAAGAAAATTAATCTGGGCAACAGTTGATTTCCATAGGCTTGCTGGAATAAACTATTGGTCACCCATTTTCTAAAAACTATAATCTAGCCTGATACACCTCTCTCAGGACAAAGGTGGGCAGCCTTCTCAACAAACTCACAAGGATTACTCAACTGCTGCTGCTTCTTCTTTTTTACAAAACTGAGGGGAAGGATGAAAAGATGCCCCTGCCCACAACTGCACATACAGAGTCTGGCTGCCATGGCAATGGAATATTTCTTTAATACTGATTTTGGGACAACAACCACCTCCATTTCTGAAGGCAGCCCAGTAGCCTAAGCTGTGCCAAGGCTAGCTGAGAGGACTTGGGAATAGTGAGAGGACTGTTCCTGTTCCCTGGCCACTGTTGCCTGAGCTACCTGCCTCACTTTGTCTAGTAGTGATAGGGCATCCTGTCTGGGGTCTTATTTCTCCCACAAGCCTTCTAGGGGGAGCCTAGAAAGGATGGAGAGGTCTATCCTTCCTGCACGAGCCTCCTGCATTTCTGTGCTTGGCCTAGAGGAGGGAACATTCCTTCTTCTGAAAGCTCACTTGCTCAGTTCCTATCCTGAGTGCAGAGGAGTACATTTTAAATTTCTAACTGATTGACTTACTGCTGGAGGTGGTGGCAGGGAATGAGCATGAAGATTAACTAGAAATCAATCAAAGTTCTATGCCCAAATGAACTTAATTCATACCTAGCTCAACCCGGGAATTATAGGAACTATTTTCAAGTGTAGTTCAGAGATTTTTGAACTGGTTCAGGGAACTTGGTTCAACTGAAATAGACCATTCCATGCACGGCCCTGGAAACAGTGAAAAATGGCTTCTTAGCACGAACAGAGAGAGATGCGGACTGAGAGATTTGGACAAAAGCCTTCAGACATCCTGTCCCAGCCACTGCATTCCCTTCCTCCTCCTACCTACCGGTAGTTTCTTCCCCCTCTTTTTGGGAGGTGATGGACTTTCCTTCCTTGGAGGTTTTTAAGCGGAGGTTGGATGGCCATCTGTCATGAATGCTTTAGTTGTGATTCCTGCATCACAGAGGGTTGAACTAGATGACCCTTGGGTCTCTTCCAACTCTATGATTCTATGATCTTTCAACATTCAGTGATATTATTATGGGGATGTTTGGTTGTTGCTCTTTTTGTCCTCCATTTTTTTTCGTACATTGAGTTTATCCTGAGTATGGCAGTGCTTCCTCAGCAAAGTTCCCTCAGATGGGCCTTTTCATACATAGGTAGGCTGTCTCTAGCTAAGTTGGTAGCAGTGGTGGTCTTGGCAGGTAGCACTTAGGGGCTAGCTCTAGGACAGGCTTCCTCAACCTCAGCCCTCCAGATGTTTTGAGACTACAATTCCCATCATCCCTGACCACTGGTCCTGCTAACTAAGAATCATGGGAGTTGTAGGCCAAAAACATCTGGAGGGCCGAGGTTGAGGAAGCCTGGTCTAGGAGTTACCATTTTATTTTCACACAATACACTTGATGTAGGAACATAGGAAGCTCCCTTAGGCCAAATCACATCAGACTTTCTTCATCCAATCTTTCTTCTTTGGCAATCACTCGTAGCTGAGTAAGATTGTCTTCCATGAACATGGTTTTAACACTGAGTCTATAAGTGACTGTGGAGGCCAGTTCTGGATCCACACGTCCTTCCAGAGTGGGGACATAGGTTTCTGGGTGGGAGTCGATCACAGTGTGGATTTGCCAAGCATGCCTTCCTCTTAGCACGTTTCTCCCTTGCGTCCTGAGTTCAAGCATCTTCCAAGCTCATGACACCTTTAGTAAAGGCTGTTCTCCAATTGGAGCGCTTGCAGGCCAGTGTTTCCCAGTTGTCAGTGTTTACAGTATACTACATTTTTTTAGATTTGCCTTTAGAGAGACTTTCATCAGATTTTCTTCATCCAGTGTGGAGATGATAGGGACTGAGACCTTTTTCATAAAAGCATTTGCTCCACAGCTGACCTGTGCAGCATTTTCCCCAGGGCATTGTGGGAAATTAAAGTGCCAGGTCCCAGACCCAGCTGTGCCATTTATAAGCCAAGCCTGATTGTAAACATCTGTGTTTTGAATCTCAGCAGGATGGATTCATGTCAAAAACACCAAATGCTTTTTCTTAACATGAGAGCCAGCACTGATCTTCAACCTTTGTGTAGTACAGCCCAATACCCGAAGTGATCCAACAGTCTTACTTTTTATTGTCCTCGTAGCATCATGATGAGGCAGACACAATGAGTAGACTCAGAGCAGCCAAGTTTGTTTCATGGGCAGGGTAGAATTTGACTCTGAGTCTCCCTGTAGCCAAGGCCGTTGATGAAAAGACCTTGAGAAAGTGTCTTAAAATTTAAGGTTTTCTCAGTAGTGTTTTGTTTTAAAAAAATCCCTTTTAGAAACTTTCAAATAAATAAAAACAGAAAATGACATTTAGAGATGGCCAAATTAACCGGCCTATTTCCTTCATTATTCTTGATTATTATTATTTTTTAATCTATTCATTTCTGATTGTTCTTTGGTCATAAATAGAGTCTCATTTCTATTAGTGTATTTGTTCTATCTAATTATTCACATAATGATTTTGAACAAACAGTGGTGGGCCTGTGGGATTTTCTAGCCCATTTGCACTGGCGAGTTGCTATTGACAGTCTGCTTTGAGTCAACACATTAACATTATATTTTTCTGCTGCTTGATTGGAGAAGTGAGGGCTTTTTTCAAAAGCTGGGAAGAATGGCAAGTGAAAAGTCATGTGCACTATGACCAGCTGGTGAAGGGCAACTAATAAATTGTTGTTGTTGTTGTTAGCAATGATTTCAGCCGGGAAGGGAGTCCTGCAGGTGCCAGAATGGGCATCTGAGGCCGCATGTGCTGCCACATATGTTGGCAACCCCTAACTTAAACAGACCAACTCTATATTTCAAAGACCCAAATCTCCCCCTCACCACCACCATTTGTGTTTAATTTATGTATCAGTCTCTTTAGCTCAAAATCCTCAGCTTTCTGTCCCCCTTTCATTTTCACTAGCTAACTGAGGCTCTCTCCACTGGTGTGTCCTGTGGGTGCTTTAGAGCAATGTTCTTATTCCTGTCAGACTACTCTGTGGGGCATCTTTCCTCAGTCTAATTAATGGCTCGGTCTTTAAGAGCAATTAGTGTCAATTTGCCTTATTTTGCATGAGAAGCAGAGACCTCATAGTGATGTCCACACCTTGAATTGGCAGCTAAAAGCCTGGCCTTCCTTGCCTAAAAGGAATTTGCGCTGTTTCGAAGGAGCACACCACGCCTGCCTGCTAAAGGGCAGGGTCTGGGTGGGTCCTGTTGGATCTCTGGCTTATAATGAAGTAAGCCTCCGGTTTTTTCCTTTACTTCTGCATTCGCTCTGGGACTTCAGTCATCCTTCTGCCCCTCATCCAAATCCTGAAGCCATTTGAAATGTTTTTATTTTATTTTAAGATGGGTATTTAAGGCCCATTTGAAAACATTGTGGGCCCACTGCCAAATATGTCCTGGCCAATGTGCCTCCCAGTCCACCTTAATTTGCTGGCAGGCACTTCAGTAAAGCTTTAGAGACAGGTGTTAAGGCATGGGCATCCTGGTGCAGATGCAGGTGGAGACCTTTAAGTAACCTGGTGCCAAACCACTCAGGTCTTTGTGCAATATGGGTGCACCAGATATTTTTATCTGCTGGGGTGGTTTTGTGTGTGCAGGATGGGCAGGAGAATATTTATGCCCCTTCCCCTCAGTCATACACTTACATTTTCTTACACATAAACATATTTGCACATTTATGCTATGATGCATATGTGTGTGTTAATCCATAACTATTAAAAGGAAGGATGTCTCATGAATTCCCCTAATCATTCTTTCATCCTGCCCTGCTGGCTTTCAACTCAAGCTATCTGGGGCTCATATGTGCGTTTCACTCTTTTTGTCCCCACCTTTTCTACTGAACCTGCAAATTGAAGTTGGCAGGCTGGTCCACACTTGTGGTTAGAAGATGGTGGTCATCCCTGAATCTGCTGGCTCATTCATTTATCTTTCTCACATCTTGGAGGGTATGGTTGACTACCACTGGAATATAGCCAAGGAATGCCCATTATGTTCAAACAAGTGTTGGGAATGGAGCTATGGTCCATAGGGCTCTGATGGGCCAGACCTTTAAAAGAAGGAAATTAAAAGGTTGGCAAGTTTCTTTTAAAATTGTGATCTCCCTTTTTCTCTCTCTTTTGTTTCCAGTGGAGAAAAGTAATGCCTGAACCTTTTGAAATGTCTCTTGATTGGAACTTTGTGGATGCCATGTCTGGTGTTCACGGTCTGTAGCCTTCTCTGCTTTTCTTTCTGTTTGGTGGATCAAAATCAAAAACATTTCATGCATTTCCAGAAAGGTAGTTGACCCTTTGCTTTTAAGTCTATATTGAAAAGTGCATCACCATTAGGATGAGGGAAATACACCCTTGGTATACACACAGAAAAAATGTAAATCATCAGAACAACATGGCACATTTTGAATTAGTTGGAAGACTGAAAAATGTTGTACCTCTTAATAGCCAGATTCTCGGGAGACCAAAAAGGGAGCTTGATAGTTTTAGAAACCTCTCTAGATTATTTACTAGGTTCATATGCACATTTCCATTAATTCAAAACTCTCTGCCAGCTCCCATACTTCATATACCTCATCTCTTAGAGGTGGAAGAATAGATGAAATTATCAAATGAATTAAGTCCCAAGTTTGCTGGGAATGTTTGGTGCTGTTCTCACTGAAGGAACATCTGGGAGACAGCTAGGCAAACTGAGATCATGTGAGGTTTGATTTTGTGATTTCACTGTGCAGGAAGGACAGCAATGTACACATGCTACTTGTCGTAAGTAGACCTACCCAGTGCCAAGGGCTCTCCTCGGAGTCTGCAGCGGGCTGTTATTTATTTATTTATTGTACATGTGTGAATAATTCGTTCACTGGACAGCAGAAACCACTAGGTGGCATTTGTGATTTATTACTTTGGAAGCTCTGGCTTTAGAAATATTTCAGCGGATCCCTGATTGTAGGGAGAACAGGATACTGAGCACTATGAGGCATTTTTAATTTGGGGCAGGGGGAATGACCGTGAAAAGAAGATTTCAAAGCACAAGAAATTTATCTTTCCACTGAACGAGTTACGAAGTCGAATCTCCAAAGTTCTTCTTAAAACTGCATTCCTCTCTTGTGTGCGTATTCCCTGACCCCACCACACCAGCTTACAAAAGTAATTACTTGTCTACAATTAAGCTGTAAATAATGCAATCATTCCATTCTTGTCCTGTCACTCTAGTTCCAACCACAACAAATAGGGCTAATCACATACTTATTCAAGTGTGTAATTATTCACAGTTAAACTTCTGTCACTTTCACCCTGTTTGGAAACAGCAGAACACAACCTGTAATTAGCTGACATTGCTGCAGGCGCTTTCTTTTGGATGTAAGCCATGGCTTCAGCACCTATGTGAGCAGAGAGCTAAACCCTTTGATCTGGAAGCCTGGCATGGTTTCTGCCCTTAGGCTGCGCCAATCTTAGCCCACACTAAGGCCGTCAGATCAATGAATAAGGATGTCAGAGGAGTCTGGCACAGCACAGATTTTTCCACCTCGCAGTCTCACGGTATATATCTCATGCGTACTCCATATTTCATGGAATTATAAGAGTGATTGATGCTTTGAAGCTGAGGACAAGCCGATGATATTGATAAGGAAAGGCAGTGTCCAAAATGGTTGTCTATTGGACGAAAGGACTAGGTAAGGTAGGGTGGCAAACTTTTCATCAAGGCGGCTTGGTTAACACACACCACTTTTTGCAGCCTAAACATCCAGTTGCCTTTGATATTCCCTGTGTGATTGATCGGATGCCCTTCACAGCTGCATGGCCTGGAGGTGATTCTTCCATGTGAGCTTAAGCTTGTTTATGCGGACTGTTGGTGTGTGATAAGGCGATGTCCAACCTCTTCATGCTCAGATTTCTTTACATAGCCAAGTAGTAAATAGAAATCAGGTCAAAGAGCCCTGAGTAATCGGGGGATCTATGCTTCTGTTGCTTCCTGAAGGTAAGGGACAATGTGAACTCAGTGTCCCAACTTCACGCAAAATTGATAGGGAGCCGAGAAAGGGAGCCCATAGGTATAGCTGCATGATGCTAAAATAACTCTCACACTGCACCAAAAAGCATTTCAGCCAAGATGGAGCAGGCTACAGGAGCATCAGCCTTCAGCCTAGTATTTATGCCCCTGCAAATGCTGCTTTGTGAATGAGAAGGCCATACTAGGACTGGCCAGTGCAATTCCATGTGTCATATGCAAGGAATGCAAAACTTTTGTTACCCTGTGGTTGACTTCTACACCATATTGGTATAGAATAGAAGAAGAGCCTGCTGGATCAGGCCAATGTGTCACGGGCCAGGAGTCGGTTTCACCTGAGCAGCAGCCTGAAGGAGCAGAAATCGAAGTGACTCCACCTGCTGCTGATCAGCCTTCTTGCTCCTGTTGAGAACCAGCTGGCCCCAACTTTCTTAAATAGGATTTCCAGCCTCAGTCAGTTGCTGGAAACAGCATTCGTCATTCCTGACCAGACCTCGCTGCTTCTTGTTTCTTGTGACCTTGGACCCTTGGCTTTCTTGATCCCCAGATCATCATAATACATGAACTGAGATACTCCTGACCTTAGGACTGGACTGGGCCTTGTATATGGACTCTGCCTCCAGGCAGGTATCCCCCCTGAGACTCGGCTGGTTGGCTAGCTTCTCCCTCCACTGAGCTCTGTCATGGTTGGACTACAACACAATGGCCCATCTAGTCCAGTATTCTGTTCTCACAGTGGCTAATCAGGTGCCTGTGGGAAAACCTCAAGCATCACCTCAGCATAAGAGCACCTTCCATTCCTGTGGTTTCCAGCAACTGGCAGTCAGAAGCATTACTATTTCCAGGAGTGGAGGTGTAGCATAACCATCATGGCTAGTAAACAATGATCGCCTCATTGTCCATGAATTTGTCCAATTGTCTTTTAAAGCCATCCATGTTGGTGGCCCCAATGGTTGCCTCCAATGGGAGCAAGTTCCATTGTTTAATTATGCACTGTGTGAAGAAGTATGGCTCTTTTTGACTTGGCTGCCATGACTGTGAGTGTTACCTATGCAATCCAATAAGCCTACCACATCATGACATGGCTGGTTTTTATATGTATTTTGTGTGTGTGCACAGTGGTACCTCAGGTTAAGAACTTAATTCGTTCTGGAGGTCCGTTCTTAACCTGAAACTGTTCTTAACCTGAGGTACCACTTTAGCTAATGGGGCCTCCTGCTGCCGCTGCTGCTGCGCGATTTATGTTTTCATCCTGAAGCAAAGTTCTTAATCCGAGGTACTATTTCTGGGTTAGTGGAGTCTGTAACCTGAAGTGTCTGTAACCTGAGGTACCACTGTATATATAAAATGTTCTTATTCTTAACCACTTTTTGAAGATAAAGCTAGATACAAGTTCCCCACTGCAGTTCAGGGTGAGAAGGCAACTGCAGAGATGTGGCTTTGTAGCAGTAACCATATCACAAAGGCTATGTAGATACTTTGGGAATTGCAGTGTTTCTCCAGTTGAGCAATTATTTGCAAATAGTTCTTCAGTCTACTTCTGAATGACTCATCCAACAAAATCTGGCCTGAAGAGAAGATTAGAACTCATTTGCCGCCTGCTTTTACCAGTTAATCTGAAAGCAGATGGAATATGAGATTAAAACTAGGAATTGACGAGTTCTGTGGCATATAAACTGCTTATTTAGTTTAAGAGCTAAGTAACAACAGGCACCAAAAATAATTGTTCTTGCACTCAGCTTTAGGTTTCCCCACCCCATCCTGCAAGGAAATGTAGGTTGTTGTGATTTCTCTCCCCCCCTTCCCTCTGCATAGCTAGAATATTTAATTTTGCATCTGTTCTTATGAGCTAGCATTGCCCAAAATCAAGGGTAGGTGGGTGGGGAAAAATCTACAGATTGGCAGTTGAGTAAGGCAAGCTTTTGAAGTCCTTCATTAAATCTTTCAACAGATTGTCCAGAGACAATGGGAATCTCTCTCTCTCTCTCTCTCTCTCTCTCTCTCTCTCTCTCTCTCTCATCTTATTTTATGTAATTTGAATTTGTTAGGTAATTTCTTTGGTGCATGTCGAATGGAGGGGGGATTTATTTCAACCTTTTTTGAATATAAACAACAAAGGGAGTCCCAAAAGCATACTTTAAATTGTGTGGGAGAGAGAGAGAGAGAGAGAGAGAGAGAGAGAGAGAGAGAGAGATATGTAGGGAGGAGGGAGAATAACATAATATGGATTTGGAGGTGATGAAAGCTAATTATTCACCATGCCTACCAGGCAATCTATCAGTTCCAGGGCAGAAAGAGCTAAAGCGCACTGCAGACTCTTTCCATGGGCGAGAAAATCAACTTCAGACTTACAGTTTTCAATAAAATATGAAGTACCTGATTGCCATGGCAACATTAAAACAGGGTATACCCTGTAGCATGTTTTGTGCGGTAGAATTACAATAACATAAAATACCAGTAGTCTTCATATCCCCTTCTGAAATAGCAGTCTCTAGCTTCTGCTGTAATGACTCACTTTAGCTATCTTTTTGCCATCCAAATTCTCCGTGATTGTGTGAACTGGAGATTTTGCTGTGAGCAGTCACCACCCTAGATTATATGCTGTCAAGACTCAGGCAAAGAACTGAGCTATGCAGACATATGCAGAACAGTGTGCTGAAGCCGAATAAAATTAAAATGTGTCACCAATAAACTTCTGAAGTTATAGGCAAATTTGTAATCTATCAAATTCTTACATTTCTAAGCCTGTATTTTTTTCAAGTAAATAATGGTTGACTCTTGTGGTGCTCAAATGGGGCAAATGCCAGTTTTGGAGTAAGGTTTCAAAATCCAGGTGTTTGTGTTAATTTCACTGATTAACATGAAGACTAATGAGATTTTTGATTGAATTAGTAATTGGCATTAGATTATTTCTCTAAATTCTGCCGCCAGACATTTTCAAGTACTGATCACTACTGCTTGTCTGTTACTGTTGACTGGGTGGCTATGTGCTTTAACCATGCTTTAAATATGCTTTTATGTAGCTCTGCAATGGGTTAACTACAGTTCCCAGGTTTCTTCTATAGGGCAGCAATGTGTATGCTCAGCCACATTGAAAGCACATTCAAAGCACATGACTTCCTCAAATAATTCTGGAGTTTGCCCATCACAAGAGCCACAGCTCCCAGCACCCTTAACAAACTACAATTTCCACAATCCTTTGGGGAGGGGGGAAAGCCATGTGTCTTGAATGTATAATGTAAATGCAGCCAATATATAGGTGAATGTGTGAAGGGGGAAGCAGGATTGTATCCACTGTCCTCCACATGCTCATTGAAACCTGTGAATGAAATCTATGCATGCATAGGTTGTAAATGTGCAGGCTTTGTATGCCGAATAGTGACTTGAGTTCCCCTGCATATAACATGTCATGAATGACCCACGCCGGAGCAACCTTCAAGCCAGTGCTTCAATTTGTGTAGATATATACCAAGTTTGAGTGGGCTTATAAGGTAAAGGTAAGGGAAGATCTAAACCACTGAGCCTCTTGGGCTTGCAGATTGGAAGGTCGGCAGTTTGAATCCCTGTGACGAGGTGAGCTCCCATTGCTCTCTCCCACCTTCTGCCAACCTAGGAGGTTGAAAGCATACTAGTGCAAGTAGATAAATAGGTACTGCAGCGGCGGGAAGGTAAACAGTGTTTCTGTGAGCTCTGGTTTCCGTCACGGAGTCCCATTGTGCCAGAAGCGGTTGTGTCATGCTGGCCACATGACCCGGAAAGATATCTGTGGACAAACGCCAGCTCCCTCAGCCTGAAAGGGAGATGAGCACCACACCCCAAAGTTGCCTTTGACTAGACCTAACCGTCCAGGGATCCTTTACCTTTACCTTTTTACCTATATGAGTTTAGGCAGCCCATCAAATAAGGGGCACACAAGTTGTTGGCTGGTTTCTCGATACTGTTTCTCTTCAAACCCTATGCAAAATCTGTGATGGAATTTTCTTTTTAATCAAAGAGCTGAGCCCACACTCAGTTAGTCCTGTTGATTTCAGTCGATGTTTGGATCGGGGTGCCAACTTGAATAAAATATTGTGGGGGGCCTTGCCCCGCATAATCAATCACAAGATGTGGTGCATGTGCACCCTTTGAATGGCATTGCCCACCAACTTGGGGAGGGGCCTCAAATATTTTATGGGGGCCTGAAGGAAAATTGTCACTTAGGAGTTGGGTCCTATGGTGTTAATCATATATGTAAAACACTTTATTTCTTGATCTGTTACAGAGATGGGAAGACTTCAAGCTTGTGAAATCTAGTAGAACTCTGGGATCCACCTACTAGAGCCTGGTGAGAAAGCCATATACTTAGAATGAAAAGATTCTGAGCCCAGGAAATTGTTTTGAGTATCAGACTGGAACGAAGACTGCAGTTTTTCCACTCAAAAATCCACGCCCAAATTTTCATTTCAACAGCATTATTCAGGATGGGAGAGGAATCATTTGGCTGCTTCTCAGTGCTTTTTTTGTAGAAAAGAAGTTGTTATAGTAAGTGCCACACTTGTAACATTGCTCAGCTACTTATAATTACAGTCATACCTTGGTTCTCGAATGGAATCCATTCCAGAAGTCTGTTCGACTTCTGAAAATGTTTGAAAACCAAGGCAAGGCTTCTGATTGGCTGCAGGAGCTTCCTGCACTCAATTGTAAGCCATGGAAGTCGCGTCAGACATTTGGCTTCCAAAAAATAATTTGCAAACCTGAACACTCACTTCTGGGTTTGTGGTGTTCGGGAACCAAAACATTTGAGTCGCAAGGCATTCCAGAACCAAGGTACGACTATACTCAGAAATCTACGACCTGATCCAGGTCTACCTTTTGACCACCTCTGGTCTATTATGCCACTACAGCTCATTGTGAGAATGAAAACAGAGGAATTCATAGGCTTTTTTTTCTTTTTTTTTGATACTTGCATCTGGGTGGAACTACTATTCATTAAAGTTGTATTATACTGAAGTGCTCACAGAGTATGCTATTTTATAGTACAATTTATGGCTGACATGCTAACTCCTTTCCATTGCATTATTCATTATTCTCCAATTATTCATCTAAACTGGGTACTTCTGAAATGCTAAAGGAATTGAAATGCTCTGTCCACGTTCCCACCAAATGAATTCATCATGATTACGGTGACGAGAATGAATATCAAAGAAATTAATCATCATTAAGAAGATATTGAAAAGACTTGCTCCCATGTTTCAAGGAACTGGCCTCAATCCAGCCAACACTATGTATGTTTAAGTCCTATTGATCTCGAATGGGTGAAAGTTAAGCACTTGCTAAAGTTGCCCCTTGAAATCAGTAATTTTCAAAGTGCTAAACATTTTGCTGGATCTTGCTTGGTATATCATGCCTCAGGAAGTCAGATGAGGAGAGGACCGTGAACACCCTTATAAAAGAATACCATACTTATTTATTTTATTTATTTATTTTATTCTTTATTTCATAAAAGTTATACAGTGGTACCTCGGGTTACATACGCTTCAGGTTACATACGCTTCAGGTTACAGACTCCACTAACCCAGAAATAGTGCTTCAGGTTAAGAACTTTGCTTCAGGATGAGAACAGAAATCGTGCTCCAGCGGCGCGGCGGCAGCAGGAGGCCCCATTAGCTAAAGTGGTGCTTCAGGTTAAGAACAACTTCAGGTTAAGAATGGACCTCCGGAACAAATTAAGTACTTAACCCGAGGTACCACTGTATACCGCTTGATTGTGTGTGTTTTTAAAAAAAGCCTTTGCAGGCACAAACTAAACCTTATCAATAAATACAATAAGCAGTAATAGCAATAAGAGTAGCAGCAACAGCAGTATTGGTAATAACCAGTGCTTTTTCTGGGGGGATGTAGGGGTACACATACACCTAAACATTTTGTGAATCTTCGTACTTTTGTCCATTTACTGTATTTATTTTTCCCAATTTGAACTATAAAATGGTGATTTTCTTGAGTCAAAATGAGAGTACCCCTAAACATTTTTATTTTTTTTAAAGGCACTGGTAGTAATCATTGCTCTTCTGCTTATAGGACCATAGCACGCAAAACTGTACAAAGAAGAGAGAAGGGGCTAGATCCAGACCCACTGGCCATGCA
Source organism: Podarcis gaigeae (assembly GCF_964106915.1). Lineage (NCBI taxonomy): Eukaryota > Metazoa > Chordata > Lepidosauria > Squamata > Lacertidae > Podarcis > Podarcis gaigeae. The sequence goes on along the minus strand of NC_139678.1, from coordinate 37,840,274 downwards.
GTCTTATACAAGAGAATAAGCAAGAATTAAAAGTGAAGTTATTCCAACCTCTTTAATTCCAATCACCTTCATCAATAGGTTTAAACTGCAGGCAAGTAATTAAACCTTAGCATGCAGACAGACATTTAGGAGATAGCTTAGCAATGAAATAAGGTTTCTACTGCTAGAGGTTTCAAGAAATCTCCTGCAAATAAGAACATAAAAGAGTCCTGCCGGATCAAGCTAAAGGCCCATCAAACCCAACAACCTCACAGTAGCCTATCAGATGCTCATGAGGAGCCCTTTGGGAAGAAAAGGGGAACCAAAGCAGTCGCAGGAATGGAGTGATTCCTGTATGAGGAAAGGTTGCAGCATTTGGGATTGTTTAGTTTTGAGAAAGAGGCAAAATGTTACAAGTTTATAAAGTTACACCTGGCATGGAAAAACTGGATACATTAGATAACTAGAACTTAAGGACAGCCAATGAAGCCATACCCTCCAACATGCCACATGCCACAGAGGAAAATGGGATGCATGTCTTTTGGGGCCATGTTCCCACCTGAGTCACCCCTCAAACATGTGTCTTTTGGGGCTGCATTCTCATAGGAGCCAGGAGCCAGCATGCCCAGCCCCCCAATGACCATCTTTTGGGGCTGCACTCTAGCAGGAGTCAAAACAGGACATCTTGGGATCTTGTCAGAAGCTGGGGTGGCTTCTATAATTCCAGGACAGTTGAGGGATATGTGAAGCTAAATGTTGGAAGATTCAGAACAGATAAGGACTGCTGACGTCCATCTCCGCCGTATCAAGCAGTTGGTCCCTTACCTTTCACACCCTGATCTGGCCACAGTGATCCATGCAACTGTCACCTCCAGGCTTGATTATTGTAACTCGCTCTATGCGGGGCTGCCCTTGAAGCTGACCCAGAAATTCCAGTGGGTGCAGAATGCCGCGGCGAGGCTCCTTACGGGGTCCTTGTCGTGGGCTCACATTCATCCAGTGCTTTACCAGCTGCACTGTCTCCTGGTGGAGTACAGGGAGAGGTTTAAGGTGCTGGTTTTGATCTTCAAAGCCGTATGCGGCCTAGGACCCTCATACCTATGGGGCTGCCTCTCCTGGTATGCCCTGTGGAGGACCTTAAGGTCCACAAATAACAACACTTTGGAGGTCCTGAGCCGCAAGGTGGTTAGATTGGTCTCAACTAGGGCCAGGGCCTTTTCAGCACTGGCCCCGACTTGGTGGAACGCTCTGTCACAAGAGACTAGGGCCCAGCGGGACTTGATATCTTTCCGCAGGGCCTGCAAGACAGAGATGTTCTGCCCATATTTTAATAAACTGGGTTTTTTGTTTTTTGTTTGTTTCTTTGTCTGTCCGTCCCATTATGTTTTATTGTAATTTTATTGGTGTTAGCCGCCCTGAGCCCGGCTCTGGCTGGGGAGGGCAGGGTATAAATAAAAAAAATATTATTTATTATATTATATTTATTATAATCAGTGAGGAGCTTTTTCAGCCGTTAACAGCAGTGTCAGGGGCAGTCAGGCTGGATGACACAAGCTATACACCCAATGCCTGCAACAAAGCCTACTAGCTCAGTTGGCAGAGCATGAGACTCTTAATCTCACGGTCGTGGGTTTGAGCCCCACGTTGAGAAACAGAATCCTGCATTGCAGGGAGCTGGGCTAGATGATCGTTGTGGCCCCTTCCAACAAAACAATTTCATGGCATCTGTAATCAATAAAGTTGTGGCCTGTCTAAACTCCCCAAATTACTGACCTCATAGGAGGTAGTGATGGCCACCAGATTGGATGGCTTAAAAGAGGATGGGAAAAATTTAGGGAGAATAAGGCTATCAATGGCTACTAGCCATGATGGCTATGCTCTGTCTCCATGATTGGAGGCAGTAATGCTTCTGAATACCATTTGTTGGAAATGGCAGGAGGAGAAGGTGTTCCTGTGATCAGGTCCTGCTCAAAGGTTTCCTACAGGCTTCTGATTGGCCACTTTTGAGAACAGGATGTGGGCTAAATGGCCCATTTGCCTGATGCAGCAGGCCTTTCTAAAGTTCTTCAGAATACCCTAACTGAAGACTAATTCACATACAGTGGTACCTCTGGTTAAGAACTTAATTCGTTCTGGAGGTCCGTTCTTAACCTGAAACTGTTCTTAACCTAACTTAAAGGTACCACTTTAGCTAATGGGGCCTCCCACTGCCACCATTGCACGATTTCTGTTCTCATCCTGAGGTAAAGTTCTTAACCCTAGGTACTATTTCTGGGTTAGCGGAGTCTGTAACCAGAAGCGTCTGTAACCTGAAGTATCTGTAACCCGGGGTACCACTGTCTTACTTAGCCTTGATTTAATCTTTGCCTTGAGGTGCCAGATGGATGGTCTGGGTTTGGGGGAGGCGGTTGTCATAGTGACATGGTAGTAATGGTATGACTCATTGCCTGGTAAGTGGCACTTTCTCCTGGTAGGTGTGATGACTTTCCCCTGGTAGGTATGGAGACTTATGAAGTCTGACGGGTTCCTGAATGCTCTGGGCATAGAGTTGGCAACTCTAGTGAGGGTGTGGTCTCATTTTGGAATGGTGAGGTGCAAATGGACAACAATCTGAATGTCCTCTCTGTTGCTGCGGAGCCCGCATCGCTCTCTGGTTTCATGGACAATGAAACAGGCTGGATGACTAGAGCTCAGCTTCTGCATAATCCATCATGAAGACAACTGAGCATTTTTTTAGAGCATATAACCATGGCTGCTGTGTGTTGGTGAAGGTGGCAAAGAAGCTAGTCCATTGCATCCTTGCATAGTTATCCCAAGGGGTTCAAGCTTTATTAACATCTACCACTGCTTGTGGGAGTCTGGTGCCCTCTAATGTCAACTCCAACAAATCTGTGAAGCAGTTTAAGGGTAAAGTTGCTCACCTTCATGTGGGTTTGGGTTCCTGCGACTAGTGTTGTCTAGTGCCAATAATGTCTTCTGATTTATTTATTTATTTTATACAGTTCTCCATCAATTAGAGGACAAATTGTATTTGAACATTATCAAAAGAGAGAGAAAATGCAAATGAGATTATAATTGATGAAGCGGAGGGATTTTGTTGCACGTAAGTTACCTTTGATGTGGTCAAGGAGTGTTTGTGAATGTTCTTTACTTTTTGTGGAAGTGTTTGTGAATGACCTTTATCTCACTTTGCAGCCTTCCTAGATGGCCGCTCTTCTCGTCATAAGGAAAAGCCTTCTATGTGTTTTTCTTCTCTTCCAGATCAGAAAGCGCAGGCAGATAGGGAGGCTGCAGAATGCTGGAGTAATGTTTACTGGAAAGACACACAGAGAGAAAGAGAGAAAGAGAGAAAGAGAGAAAGAGAGAAAGAGAGAGAGAGAGAGAGAGAGAGAGCACTACCTCATAAAACTAAAGTAACTGAAATATACTCAGAGCTGAGAGTGGATTTCATGCTCTTTATTCAGCTCATAGTGGTGAGGAGGAATGGAAGTTCCCCCAGAATGTACATTATTTACACAATGGGCCCCACGTGATTGGCTAATTCCGAGATTCTCCTGTAGGCCAATCAGGTTGTGGATTCCCTTCCACCTGGAGCTGGATTGGGTGGCTCCTGTGGACCAATCAGACTGTTCTAGGACCAATCAGACTGCTGCATTCTGAATCCTATTGTTCTAGGACCAATCAGACTGCTGCCTTTTGGATCCTATTCAACTCAGTACATAACAGTAACCTCAACTCCAACCCACTGAAATTCTAAATAAATTCTCAAGTTCTCTGAGGATGAGGCAGAACAATAGAATCCAATTTGTCAGGGGACTCAAACTTTTGAGAAATTGGAGGAGATTTTGACACAGCAGCACAAGTTGAGACATGTCCATTGGAGGTGTCTAGTCTAGTGTCATGCAATTAGTTTCACCTTCTGAGGTCTGAGAATGTGGGCAAGGTGCTTGTAGCTTTCCAGCTGACTATCTGCCCTCTTAGTTAGGGCTAAAGGAGACATTTGATTCAGTTTGCATTTAAAGGCAAACACACCCAACTCTCATGTTCTGAAAAACATAGTCCTCCTTCAAATTTCTCCAAATTTTGCAGTGCACTCCTTGAACCAAATAATATGTTCAAAAATGCATATACAAGATTAATGTGTGCATTAAAATGCAGTTATCAGTGAAATAACAAAAAACCCTTTACATTAAATTGCTTTCCAAAAAAAAGTATATTAGGAAAAAATTCATAAAGATGTGTGTATATTAAGAGAAATGGACACTATGATGCTCATGAATTTAAAAACAAAAACCATTCCAAACTAATGTGGAAATGTGGAGAACTGAGCTTAAGACTGGAGAGAAACCAAAATTGATAGATTCACGCATCCCTGCTCTTATTGTTGTGTTGTTTAGTCGTTTAGTTGTGTCCGACTCTTTGTGACCCCATGGACCAGAGCACGCCAGGCACTCCTGTCTTCCACTGCAGTTCGGTCAAACTCATGCTGGTAGCTTCAAGAACACTGTCCAACCATCTTGTCTTCTGTCGTCCCTTTCTCCTTGTGCCCTCCATCTTTCCCAACATCAGGGTCTTCTACATGGAGTCTTCTCTTCTCATGAGGTGGCCAAAGTATTGGAGCCTCAGCTTCACGATCTGTCCTTCCAGTGAGCACTCAGGGCTGATTTCCTTAAGAATGGAGAGGTTTGATCTTCTTGCAGTCCATGGGACTCTCAAGAGTCTCCTCCACCACCATAATTCAAAAGCATCAATTCTTCGGCAATCAGCCTTCTTTATGGTCCAGCTCTCACTTCCATACATCACTACTGGGAAAACCATAGCTTTAACTATATGGACCTTTGTCGGCAAGGTGATGTCTCTGCTTTTTAAGATGCTGTCTAGGTTTGACCCTTTCACTACTGCAGATAATTCAAATGAGGTGAGGAGGGGTTGAGAGTGTGATGGATGACATGAGAAGGTGGTCCCCTAAAGAGGTCCTAAAGGTCCAAAAGAGGTCCCCTAAATGAGGTCCAGAAGTGTGTCAGAAACTAGCACCTGGTCACTCATAGCTCCTCCTTGGAGCAAAGTGCTCCAGAAAGTGTTTCCAGAAACACGCTCTTGGAAGTAGATCTGATAGCTCTCCATTCATCCCATTTCCAAGTCATTGTGTTTAGGGACAGGCGAAAGGATCGCAAACACACACACACACACACACACACACACACACACACACCCCTGCCACCAGTTTGGATCCCAATATAAACAATGCCACTCCACTTTTGAAATAAATCAAAGCAGCTTTGACTGGATGCTAGAGTGACTGTAGCGAGCACTGCAGGAGAAGGACAAATTACTGCTGCTTTGTCAGCACTGGCACAGAAGCCTCTGCCTTCTCCACCAGGAACCATAAGCTGTTAATCTTCCCATTTTGTGAGAGTGGTCACTCTTCAGGGATCAAAAAACAGCCTTATCTTTCGTTTGTAAGAAATTTACACCATGCAAAGCGGAGTTTCTGCACTTTTATTAGCAACGTCGTCTTTTTTTCAAAACACGCATGCACTCGGCGCTGCCATTAGCAGAGTCTCACAAACCTATGGTCCCTGTTGACAGAATGCTAACAAATGCTAACTTAGTTGAGCTGAATGTGAGAGTCTGAAAGCAGACTGTGTGCTTGTAATACGGCAATGCGAGACAGCTGTAGAGGGCTCGAGAGTGAAGGTAACTGTAAGTGAAAACTTGCATTGCCATGGCAACTCAATAGAGCAGTCTATGGCACTACTGAAAAATATAACCTCAGAGTGTTTACAGGAGTGAGGGGAGAAGAAAGCAGCAAAATGCTCAAGGTTTGGAATTGTTAGCAATCACCCTGATTCAACCAGAGGCATAATTAAATTAGCACTCCTCCACCTGCCAAGTCCAAAAACATTACCATATATCCTATATCCCAGTTGGGGTGTCTTCAATGTATACAAAGCACAGAGCAAAGAATTGCAGAGAAAATGAGTGCTATGGGCTGATTCAGATGTTGTCTTGTGGGGCACATGTATATATTTATGTGTGTGTGTGTGTGGATATAGATGTGTTTGTGTGTATATATAAACACACACGCTATGCAAAACAGCTTTTTGACCGCTCATGCAGCTTGCAGTTTTAATTTATTATTTATTGCATTTACATCCCACTATTTTCTCCACAGAGCTCAAGGTGGCATACATGGCTCTCTCCGTCCTCATTTAATCCACACAACCCCCCTGTGAGGTAAGTTAAACTGAGATATTATGACTGGACTAAGGTTGTGAGCTCCATGGCTGAGCGGGGATTTGAACCCAGAACCTAGTCCAACACACTAACCACTACACCATATGTAGAAAAGGTTGGGATTTCCCTGTTATAGAATCAGCCTTGTATATTGTAAATTGTGAGTTTATAGAGTTGGATCCAGAGAAATGCCCATGGAAGAGGGTGGACTAAAGGGAACTTTCCTCCCCTAATCTCCCCCAACAGCTTTCTCGGTCCCTGAAAAGCCTCTCCTGAGGGTAACGAGAGGATTCAGAGGGCCTGTGGGGCATCCCATGGAAGATTCCTTCCCCTGATTTCCAATCCCCCTTCCCTCTCTGCCGCCTGCACCACAGTCAACCACATTCTGCAAGGTCTCTCAACCCTCAGGAGAAGCTTTGATGGGGCAACTTCCTGCTGACTTCTGTGGGTGTTTCTTTTGATCTAGCCCATAGAATATTATCTTCCCATTTACACAGCCCCACAAAAGTATGTTTCTTTAAAAAGCTAATGCTATTGGACTTTGCAGCCTGCAGGCTTCCCAAAGGCATTAGCTTTTGGCCACTGTGAGAATAGGATGCTGAACTGGAGCAACCGTTGGTTCTTCTTGTGTTCTTATGTCAGATCTCTCCCAAATGGCAGCATCTGAGACTATCTGAGCTGTGCATCTTGTGCATTTTATATGCCAAGAGGGCTCCATTTAGTGTCTGTGTGCTTGGTCAGGAAAGCAGGAACAAGGAAAGAAGCTAATCTGTCTGCCTCATAAAGGACCAGTTATTTCTAATCTTTGTCTCTAATCTGTGTCCATAAGATAGGGGTTGAGAGCTCCAATATCCTCTAATTTCTTTATGCATGCTAGTTTTTCCAAATGTGGGAAATCCTTGCTTTCTGAAAGATGTTGGAATGTTCAGGTTGGATGAAATGAGGGTTTTTAATTTGTTTTTGTGTGTGCTTGAAGATGATTTGGATAGAGACTTCGGACTTTGCATCTGGTAGCCCCTGTGGTAAGACCTCTATATTAAGACGTCTATGGTAAGAAATCCTATCTTGGTGCTGCCAGCTTAACATAATTTCCATCCTGTCCCAAAAGTGCCATTTAAGCAAGGTGGTTGAGCATGTGTGAAGATTCAGCATTAGGGATCCTTGGGTGAAAGCGACTATTTGGAAAATTTCCAGTCTGTATCCTCACAGGGTTTTTGACCCGGAAGCAGCCTTGGTTATCCTGTTGGATGACCTGTGCTGGGAAATGAAACGGATGGATCAAATCCTTGTTGGTTCTTCTGGACCACTCAGGACTTCCAGCCTCCTTCCAGAGCCAGTGTGGTGTAGTGGTTAAGAGCGGTAGTCTCGTAATCTGGGGAACCGGGTTCACGTCTCCGCTCCTCCACATGCAGCTGCTGCGTGACCTTGGGCCAGTCACACTTCTTTGAAGTCTCTCAGCCCCACTCACCTCACAGAGTGTTGTTGTGGGGGAGGAAGGGAAAGGAGAATGTTAGCTGCTTTGAGACTCCTTAAAGGAAGTGAAAGGAGGGATATCAAATCCAAACTCTTCTTCTTCTTCTTCCTCTGCACTTTGTGTTTCACCAAATTCGAGTGAACTTTGAAATAAGGCCTGCATTCACACATCATGATAAGCCAGAGTGTCTGGCTTATTGATCTTCACAGGGAACAAGCTGGCTGCTGCTATGCAGTGGCATGGAGTCAGTTGCTGGAGCCCTTGCACACTAGGCATGGGGGGGGGGGCGCCAGCCCAGCCACCACCGCAGACACTGCCAGAGCAACCCCACCCCCACTGGAGCAAAGCGGGGCTGCACTGAGCTGCCCTCCTTCCTGTGCTGGGGGGAGCCCAGCCAGCCGATGTGGCCCTTGGTGGATGGGGAGGAGTACTGGGCCAGGCCACACTGGGGTCACCTGTGTGGGGTCTCCTGGTTTACACCTCCTCAAAAAATGTGCTCCCAGGGGGCCCCCGCCCCCCATGCTTCACCCCTGATGTTGTACACATCCCAATTGCTTCTGCTTTGCTGCTCCCCAGGCATAAACAAGAGAAATAATGAAGAACCCGCAATTAAATTTGGCTTGTTGGGGCCTCTAAACATAAGATACTGGGGTGCTGCTGTTGTTGTTTTTTTGCTTTCTTCTCCCATACTAGTCTGGGTGGCTGGCCAGCCTTAAACTAGGGCTTGTTGACGCACTATGAATCCCAAACAAGAACCAGGGTGCAGCAATCAGCACAAGTCAAGCTGATTTGCAGTGTCATGGCTTGTTTTCCCCACTCTTGCCAAGTGTTAGGGGCAAAGTGGGAGGGATCAATCTGTGAGGGAAGAGAATCCATCAGGCAAGGCCTCTTTCCACTTGCCCCACCCTCCAACCCTAGGAGTCCTCGTAAGGGAGCTGTTCCTGAAGGAAAAACTGTGAGGGGATAGACTCCATCAGGCAAGGCCTCCTTCCACCTGCCTTGCTCTTCCTTCTAGTCCCTGCTTCTCAGTGTGTATTGTATTATTTTATGTACTGTGGCTTGCCATTGTTTTATTGATTATAGTTTAGATATTATTTATTGAAACTGTTGAGTGGATTTCTGTTTAACTTTTATAAGGTAAAGGGACCCCTGACCATTAGGTCCAGTCGTGACCGAATCTGGGGTTGCGGCACTCATCTCGCTTTATTGGCCAAGGGAGCCGGCGTACAGCCCCCGGGTCATGTGGTCAGCATGACTAAGCCGCTTCTGGCGAACCAGAGCAGCGCACGGAAACGCCGTTTACCTTCCCGCTGGAGTGGTACCTATTTATCTACTTGCACTTTGGGGTGTGCTTTTGAACTGCTAGGTTGGCAGGAGCAGGGACCGAGCAACGGGAGCTCATCCCATCACGGGGATTTGAACCGCCAACCTTCTGATCGGCAAGTCCTAGTCTCTGTGGTTTAACCACAGCGCCACCCGTGTCCCTTTTAACTTTTATATGTTGATATTATTTTATACTATTCTAATGATTGTTGAATGTTACTTTTTTGATGTAGGTTGCCTATTTAAAGTTATGTCTTATTATCACATTTTTGTATTGCATTAGATTGTTGTAAGATGTACATTTTTTGTTTCTTCAGCTTTTAAACCGCCTTGAGTATTGTAAGATAGAAAGATGGTATACAAATAAAAAATGACGATGATGTGTGAACCAGTGTGATGCTTGTTTACAGTCAACTGTGGTAAAGCAGCAACTCTGTGTGATGGTGAGATACAAGCAAACGCCCCAGGACAAGGGGGCTGGTTGGTGCAAAGTGACTCATGACATTGGCTGGCGACGAGAGGCCTGCCACGATTGCAGGGAGGGCTCCTTACCTTTTCTCTCTCTTTGGCCACCACCATTCTTCCTTGCCCGAGTGCTTCTGGGCTGGCTGTCCGTCGGCAAGATTCTTCACATATTTCATGCCAGGCCTGTTTAAATCTTCCATTATCTCATTGCTAAACTGCTGCCTTCACTTCTGCTTTTGTGTGGAGAGGAGTGCATGGTCCCCTGGGCCTAGCTTATGAAATTAATGCTATACAAGAAAGGATTGTCTCTCGTGCTTTATCCCAGTGCCCAGGTAGATCTGGTCTCATTTAGGCATGTTCTGACATCCAGAAAGGGCTGTCAACATGTAATCCGCTGCTCATAACAGCACCATCATAAGAAACAGCTGTCTTTACTGAAAGGTTTATAGCACAGCAAGAGGTAATCACATTAGCTACTTTTATCACTTGGACTGTATGTTACATTAACATAATGCAATTTTATAGCTTAAAGAAATATTAAACAGAAATGAAGGCAAGTAGTGCCTTGCTAATGGATTTACATCTCTCATCCCTGTTCAGCTCCAGTGTCTGTAATCAGCCTGAATGCTATTTTGCCTTCTTGAGAACAAGTGGTTTCTTGGAAACATTTTCTTCTCTCTGTGCTATCATGCGATCTGCAGATTGAAAAATTAATAGCAAGGCAACAATTCAGGGTTACACAGGCATTTGTGACTCTTACAGAATACCAGGTTTGGTGATTGAAGGGCCTGTCCTTTTAAACTCTCATTAACGTTCGCTTCACACATCCACACACAGTGTCAGCTGCAGATTTCAGTGTTTGCAAAATATGACTTTAGTAAAAAGTATTATGAAACGTAACTTATTCTAAAGTCAGGGCAAACTCTCCAGGCAAAGTCTCTAGAATTTAAAATGAACGTGCGGTTTGAATTTATTTCCCAATTTCCATTAAAAAAAGGATGGAGAATGCATATGAATGTTACATTTATGCTGAGCACTATATATGTTCCCTCTCATATGTACGCATTGAGATTTGTTACATAAAAGTACTTTATATGCACACTCACTTCCTTGTTTCAGATTATAAATGCAGTACCGCAGAAAGGTTGGCTGCTTTCCCTCCCCCCCCCCCCGCCGAAACAATACTTGCCCCTCTTTCAAATATTACTAGAAGCCTCCACATCAGTTATGCAGAAGGCCTATAAGGTGTCTTCAATCTAAAGTTATTTATTATTAAGCATTTCTGTCTGCACATGGTAAAACACCGCCTGTCCCCAGCAGTCCTAAAAATTATGGATGGCATTCAAAGACCCCTGAATTTGAGAAAAACGCTGCAGACATTTCTTCATGCTGAACATAGAAAGAGCCTTCTGGATCAGGCCAAAGAGCCACCTAGTTCTCACAGTGGCCAACTAGATGCCCTCAGGAAGCAAAAAAGCAACCGCACTTCCCAGCTCCAATTTCCAGTTACTGGTGTTCAGAAGTATACTTCTTCTGATTCTGGAAGCCTTATATAACCCCCAGCACCATGCCAGAGGGCTGGGAAGATTCTGGAGAGATTCAAGATGGGGGGGGGGGGTGTTGCTGCCCGAGGAAAAACCAGCAACCCCCTATTTGTGCAAGCAAGTGCCTTGTGCAGCAATATTAGGATCCAGTCTTGTGTAGAACTGAGAGCTCTTTCCGCTCTTTCTGTCACCAGAAGGAAGTCACCTGACACTGCACTTCCTGCAGCTCCTTCTTTGTGATTGATGGTCATTAATAAGGCACCAAGGATAAGTCATAACTGTTCAGGAGCCCTGCAAACCCATACGCCATGGTTGGCCAACATGATGCCCTCCAGATATTTGCTGGACTACAATTCCCAGATGCCCAAGCCAACTTGCCCAATGGTCAGAGATGATGGGAGTTGAAGTCCACCAACAGTTGAACAGCACCATGTTGTCTATCCTTGCACAATTGAGCCCATTGTGAACATCCAATTTACTGGTAATAGCAACCATAGCAATTAGAATGTTGTTGTTTTCACATCTACTACTGTTTTTCATTTACACTGAAGAGCAAGTAGACTGGTATTGTGTTTGGCTTTCTTGCTGGAAAAAGTAGGTTGGGGGGTAATTGAAACATTTGCAAATATTTTTAAAACAAAAATGCTTTAAAATAAATTTATTGATGTAAAAATGGAAAATTGATTTGAATGGTTATAGTAAAATATGTAGGAAACTATGATATGTAATATGGACCATGGAAGGAGAAGAAGAGAAGTCACTGAATGTTTCAAAGTTTGTAAAATGTTTAATTTTAGAAATTAATATGTAGGAAAGTGAAAATCTCTCTCTCTCTCTCTCTCTCTCAAACAAAAATGCCTGCATCTGAGGTGAAGTAACAGGGGAGAGCACTTTTGTGGTGGTGACAGGACAAATACCAAATAATAAATGTTTCTCTGGTTATATAGTGGGTTTATGATTTGTTGCCAGCAGATCCAGAAATGTGCAGCTGGAAATCGTAATTCAGGGCCAAGTGATGATTCTAGCCTGTCACTATAGTTGGCACCAGTCACTCCCCTTTGCTTTCTGCTAGTTAGGAACATAAAGTGCTGCACTGAAGGGCTGTGAGAATTAATATATTTGGTACTTAGATTCTAATTTGGCCATTAAAAGAAATCTTCCTGTAACAGATTTCATTAATCTGTGTGCCACATAGCAAGCTTTAATATAGCCAATCAAGATTTTCTCTGTTTAATTGTATTCACTTTTCTTCACCTTCTAACGCCAGATGCTGAGAGCTCAGATTTTCATGTTTTTTAAGAATCCCACAAGTCAATGAAACTGAAAGTGTTGTTAATTATCAATTAAGTTTTCTCAGTAGACTGTAGAAAGTCCAAATGAACCCAATTAGTAGAAACACATCTTTCATGGGTACTGGTTGGCTCTTTCTACAATTTATTTTATTCTGAATGTGGGGGTCATGCGCACAAATAAACAGAGTGGTGTTAGTTATGTCTGAAGATAAAAGGCAACCAAAATGTAAAATTATGTATATGTGAAAAAAATCAAATAAAAGACAACAGTAGCTTTGTTGGAAAGCAATTAGTCCTTGCCAGTGCAATACTCAGATTCAAGGACACTCATCTTCTTGCCTGATCAATGTTGTGTTTCTTCATCATAGCCCAATCTGCATGAATTATTGCACCAACAAATAAGACATAAAAGGAATGGGGTCCATAGTAGCTGCACTTTTATTGTCCTGGCATCACAACCAAACCCAGCTGTCTCAGTGGCACAGTAACTATTACCACCGTATGTTGGATAGTAATGTATCTCCAAAGATCTACTAATGTGAGTTAAATGCAGTAGCATCACCTTAGACCTGGGATGGTGAACCTGCAGCTCTCCAGATGTTGTTGGACTATCATCCCAGCCCTTTGGATATGCTGGCTGGAGCTAAAGGGAGTCCAGCAACATCTGGTGAGCAGCAGGTTCCCCATTGCTCTGTCAGTGTCAGTTGCACTGGTGCAACCTTAGGCCATATATGTTATCATGTGACTTGGCAGGATAGCTGTGCCCTTTTCACCAGTCCAAGGGGGTAGATTTTGCTAGATTGGACCAACTGCTTCTCACTGTTGCCGCTATCTGTGGACGTTTGTTAAGATTTTCCTATAACTATTGAGGGTTTACTTTTGGAAGTTGTCAGATCCCACACAACTTCTTGTGGACTCCTGCTGAGCTTGTGGCCTGGTAGGGATGGTGTGGAGGTCACAGTGAATTCAATGAGTGTGTATCTCTGGTTCTCATCTGCCAGTTCTCAGCAGGCTGGTAAACGTTTTGGAAAGTGATTTACTTCTGTGGGCTCACTTACAAGGCTAGAACAGAGTCAAGCTGTACATTCTTTCGCAAACCACTTATTGGTTGAACGAATCTTCTATAGCTATTTAAGCCACGTGCTGAAATGAAAGCCTTTATGTTTGAAGAGAGATGCATTCAGACAAGGCCAGATGAAGGCTTTTTGGCACCTGAGATGAACCACAAAATGGTTTCCCCCACCTAACTAAGGAAGAAGGGGTGAGTGAAGATCTACTGTACATAAATCAAGATCTACATTGGAATCTGCTGCCCCTGTGGATCCTGCTGCCTGAGGCAGTCGCCTCACCTTGTCTCATGGGTGGGCCAGCCCTACATTCAGATATCATAAAAAACCAGGGGGCCTCCTTATCAGGACTTTCCCCATGTCACAAGTCCTGACTAGCCACACTTCCTCTCCCCAGGCCACATATAGGTGCTCATTTGCATACTGTATATTTGAGGTGACTGTTGCAACATTGGAGGTCAGGCCAGTGCAGCACTGCTCCCTGTAATCTCCACATAGATAACACACAAAGACAGCCACGGGGATGGGGAATCTCAGGTTTAGGAATCAGATGTGGTCCCCTCACACTTTTCTGTCTGGCCCTCTGGGACTCTCCACAGGCCTCACACTCTCCTGAGCCAAACCTCTCAGTCTCCTGAGCCAAACCTCTCTGCTTTGCTTGAATGATTTTGCCTGGCATCAGTATCTCCTTAAACTCTGATAATGCTTGCTGATTCCAGATCTTGCTTATCTGGAAGTAGAATAGGGAGGAATGTGTGAGTGCAAAGAATCTAGCCCCTTGTACAAACGTTAATGTTACATTTGGTGCCCTGCCTGCTTTTGCCTCTGGCCCAGACCCACTGCTGACATGGCCCCCAGAAGGCTGCCCAGAAGGAGATGTGGCCCTCAGGCTGAAAAAGGTTTCCTACCCATAACAATTGGCAAGGTCTGACATCAATACTGTTGACCTGCTAGCAATCATGCCAAACCTTCCTTCTGCTTTTGCCAGGTACAGGTCTGTGTTTAAAAGCTCCATGTCCAAGTGCTGTTATTGTTGTTTTGCCCCCCACGAAAACCCACTGTTTAGCACTCAATCCAAACAAACATCAATTCGGGTTTTCCATGGATTACTTTTTGCGTGTTCAGACCCAGAAACCTCCCCCCTAAATAAATTCACACTTGACTCAAATTTTGGTTTGGTTTTTGGCAGAATTTAGGCCACAACTTTATTGATTACAGAAAGTGAATGGTTGCATAGGCTCTGGTTTGACTAGCTCCCTACCGTGCAGGTAGCGCTGACCAAACCACCGAGTCCCTGGATTCCTTTAATGGAATACCCTTCACATAGGGGTGGCGAGAGTGTTTTCCCATCCCTGTCACCTGAACCAGAGCCTATCTGCAACCTTACAAGTTGTGACGATTTGCTACGCAGCAGGCGAAACCTAAATGGCAACAGCCAATCAGCCTAGTGGGGAAAATTCCTGTCGTGACCTTGTCCCAACAACAGATGACACACGATGGCATAGCAAGGTCAAGCGCAAAGCCCTAAAAGTAGGGAGAGGTGGGCGGGTGTTTCGAATGCATGCACCAAAAGAGGAAGCTCTGGGTCACGTGCATGGGCATAAATAGGTCCCTTGAACCGTTTGGACTGTGTCCCATTGGCCAGATTGCACCCAGCTTCGAGGGACCTACCAATTGGGTGTTGTGGCTGACCAATCGTACCCACCCACAACACAGGGTGCCGGTTTTCCAGGTCTCACTGCAATACATACCCTCTTTAAGGGAGAACCCGATTTGCTCCGATTGAGCATTAAAGGACAGGTTTTCACGTGGAAAGTTCCAGACATGGAGTGTTAAAGTGCAGACCATGTCTGGACAGGGCAAAGGGAAGTTAAGTGTTGCTAAGCCTTAACTCTGTCAATTTTCTTCCTGTAATGAGGATAAAATGGTGACTGCATGGACAGATTCTTGTGCAAACTAAGCAGAAGGGGAGGGGGCAGATTAACAAAGTCTGACTGTCCATCAGAATGCACATTGGCAACTGTAGGTGCCCTCTGAACTTTCCGTGTCTAATCAATAGTATAGAGGCATAATCCGAGAAACTCTGTGGAAATAAATGGGCAGGTTTTGCACAACCATAAATTAACATTTATTGTGAATGTTTTTCCTTAACATAATTACTAGACTAATGCCAGTAATTAGTGCAGGTATTAATGTTAATAGTCTAGCAATTACTGTTGCAGTTCTTGAATTTATTAACTTGAATCACCTATATGTTTTACAGTCAACTCTCGTGCAGATGCTTTGCTGCAGAAGCGGTGAAGTTGATATTATCATTCTCTAGGCGAGAAGTCAAACACCCTAACACAATTGAATAAATGAGCCATCCTGGTCCTGAAAAGTCTCACAACATGTAAGCCCCAATCCTAGATCTAGTCACATAAAAATAGGCTGCAAGAATGTGTATATAGTTTATCACTAAATAGTAGATTATATCTTATTTGATAGTACTTGCAAGGGATCGGAACTGAAGCAACCCACTCTTAAGTATGTTAAAAAACCCAATGCCCATCGATATGGTTGTATGACTATAATTTTAATCTCCCAACCAGAGCCATCAATGCAACACTGAGCTGGTTCTCAACCGAGCAGGGGACCAATCCAGTCAGTCAGTCAGCCAGTCAGTCCTAGAACTGTATAGTAGAACTGTATAATCTCATTCTGTAAAACCAAACAGCTACTAAGGATATCCACACTGAAATATAACTAAACATCTGAAGCACAGGCTGTCATATATATGAATTTGTTTTCCATTTAATTTTTTTTATCTAAAAACTTGACACTACTTTGAAGCCTGCTCCAAAATTATACCCTATTACCTATTTTGTAATTCACTGAATTAAAATTCTTTCAGTTAGCATTAACCGAGTAGTGTAGGATTGCCAGTAGGATCCTATTGAAAGATGTAACTGAACAAAGTTTAAACATTTACTTTTAAATCAAACATAGCTTTATCGTCTATGCACTTAGATGCATTTCTTCTTTTAACATTCCAAAATTGAACTTTGCTGAAGTGGGTCAATAATTATTTTCCTGGCAAGATGCTATTAACAATTCACTTACATAGGGTACTTAAAGTCCACAATGTATACTAGGGAGGATAATGTAATTGAAGAGATAATGAAGTATAATACTAAGAAGTGAAATCATCTCTTGAGAGGAAAATGGCATCACATGATACCTCTTAGTTCAGCAAGCTGTCAAGAAGGAAAGGCTGTAGTGGTCTTTGGCAGGAGTTTACCTACGCTAATGAATAGAAGAAGTAAGAGCTTATACTTTATTAGACTGACATGAAATCAATCACATTTGATCAACTAATGTGTCAGATTCCAATACAAAACTGAGATATTAAATGTGATGACCAAATAAGGAAGAGTTCTCACCGTGGGGAAAAAAGTCGTAGCCTACTTTAGTATTTTGCAAATACATTATCAAAGAATTTAGTGCTCACTTTAGAATAGAGAGCTAATAGGTTTGGCAAGAAGAACTAAGATTTGCATGACCTTCCCGTTCACTCTGCCAAACCAAGAAATGAAGTAAATGTGGAAAAGTTGCCATAAAAAACCCACATTTCCTCACTATATTAGACATTGAAATGTCTTTTAGGGGTTATTAGGGTGTGTGCATGTGGGATTCAACTAATAGGTCCCATCAGTGAAAGCCTGTTCAAGGGCTGTACTCCCTCTCCTCCCCCCATGCCCCCAAATTAGTTGTAGGGGTGTCAAGAGTACCCCCAGAATAGTGCTCCATCTGGCAATATTGAATTCCTCCTTGCACATTTTCCTTCAAGGGGCTAAAATCCAGCAACCCTATCTCCCTGTCTGTTTTGATTTATATCATTCAGACGTCTTGGGCTCTGTGTCAGATAAGTAGTACTGATCACTTTGTGGAACTTGAAAACGGCTTTTAGCCATGCCAAAAATGTCTCATATGGGGTGTGGAGTTGGCAAATCAACTCTATTGGGAAAAGAATTAAGGGAGATCATCCAAATGCCACAGTCAGTGTAAAGGGACGTTTTGTCAGAGAGCCAAAAGAAGGACAAACTTCAACTCAGCAGAAAGCCAAGTTGTGAATCAAAAGGGACAAGATGGAACAAAAATGCTGAGAACTTGAGCTGCAATCCAAGCACCTGACCTGCCAGGCTCAGAGTGGTCGTTCTAGGTGGGGCAGAGATCTCTTTATGTCCAGCTCATAAAAGGACTGCCAGTCTTCACCCACATAGTGATGCCAATGCCACTTCTCTAGTGCAGATCACCCTTCTCCGCTATCTGAAAATGTGGGTGGGTGGCATTCCCATTGACCCAGAATCCACTGGATCTGGATTTGACCCCATTGCTGTCTCTTGATGACTATTTGCCCCTCCCGCTTTATGTCCTGGCTGGTGTGAGGAATTGGCCTGCAGATGCAGTGGTAGCTATGCCATCCATCACTGTCTGGCCAGAGTAAAGATTGCTTTGGGGATTGCAATCCTATACCCACATTGAACACAAAAGGGTCTTACTGCCAAATAGACATGTAAGGCCTGGACTGTTATCATTTAATATAGCCTTTGAATCAGAATGGAAACTATGCTGTTAAATATACAGCAAGGGGCTGCAAAACAAATGAGAGAATCTAGCAAGTTATACTTCATGTAACGAAGACATACGTTTAGAATATATTATTATTATTTTTCTTGAAGGGGCTTTGAAACTAGGCCACTGGTTGTAATCTTTCCAAATGTCCAGAAGACAACAGACATCCTTAAGTGCTTCTTTCATCTGGTGTGACAATGCTCAGGGCAGCTAAACATAGCTCCCTCTCCAGTTTCTAATATCTCTTTAGAAGACTCTGATCTAAATACATTTAGCTCCAATTGTAGAATGAAAAATAATAACCTAACTGAAATTGATTTTTCTCACTGAAAATGGTTTGATGTCATTCATGATATGTGGATTACTTTCTGCGCTCAGATCTGTGAGGTGGGGTAGTAGTAGCTGAAGGAAACCTATTGGGTTAGTTCCTCAGAACGTTCTTTATTTCTTTCAAAAACGTATTTTCTTGAAAGTTTTTTATTTCAAACATAAAGAGAATGAACTATATAGCCTAGGCAGCAAAATGCCACAAATGCAGCTTAATTTGACGGACGAGTTTTATTTGTGTATGTTATGCAAAGTCCCAGGATCTAAAGAACAAAAAGGAAGATAGAACGCTACTCCAGCCTACTCAAAGGAAATCTTCAAAGGCTTGGAAAGAATAGACTCTGATATGTATGGTAGGTTAAATTTCAGTAGTCTCAACCAGACTGCCAAGTGTTTTCCTCAAGGGGAAACGGCTAGCTTTTTTTGTTTTTTGTTTCATCTTTGAGGCTGTCTTAGACTGATCCATGGCACTGAATGTAAACTGCCAAGGAATATTGGGTCAATTCCTCTGAAATCAGCCAAGTTAGTTTTTCGCATCACTGCACTCTGAAACACTTCACAATGTCGGAGCTTGCAGTGAAATTAATTTTCCATCAGGAACTGTAGATTCTGTAGTTTTTATTGTTTGAAATATTTTAATGTGTTATAGGACTGTGGTCTGGAGACGGAATCAATAACAGTTTACTTTGTTATTGCCTTGTATTTTGGAAATGCCCTAGCTATATTTTTAAACGGATTCTTGACCATTCTTTATCCTGAATTAGGAATAAGGCCTTCTCCCTTGCCCTCTAGGGACACTGTGTTGTGATCCTCAGTATATATGGTTGCTATGGTAATTTCCTTAACCTGTTACTCTTCTTTTATCATCTTGAAACAGCCAATAAGTGTTGAAACAATTCAAGGGGCTTGTGTAGATGATGTTTCGTTTGGATTAATTAGCCGTATGATGTACAGAGAGAAGCCTGAAACATTCAAAAGATTACTGAAATGAATTAAAGTGCAATTTACCAGGGGCAGTTACACCTGAAGTATAGTAGCCCCATCACTTAATTTGAAGGCCAACTCTCAATCCTTGAAAGACTATGGGTTGTTCCCAAAGGCTGCAGAAGACCAGGTTCACAACTGATCTTTCCCCTCCCCTCCTCTCTTCTGCTGTCATTTGGAGAAAAAACAACAACACCCCACTTTCAGGGAGGTTAGGGGCTCTTCTGAGCAGCATTGGATGACACAGGGACAGCAGTGAGAGAGGGAAAACCCTCCATTTGGGAAAGAATATTATTGTGCAACTAGAGCTTCCCTCCTTTAATGGTGCAGGGGGTGCAGGGAACTGAGGGTACAGAGGGGGCATCAGTTGTGCTAATGACATGTCAGTCATTCAAGCTTGGGATATAACCCTAGAATCCCTCCACTCACCCACCCAATAATGAAAACAACACCAAATTTTGGCTTATGAGAACTTCAAGTCCTAGTATTTTACCATCCATGACCCCTTCAGAAAATGTTGAAATCAGACTTGCAAAATGCATGATGGACCAGTTCATATGCCTCAGATCCTTGTATTAGGATAAAAGTAATTCTATGAACTCATAGTTATTTACCCAATTTAAGATACACAATTCCCCACGGTCCCACCATGAAGCATCTAAGTAAAACAAGGAGCAAAATCCTGCCCAAGCAAACAGTGATCCAGGGACACTCCAATGATTTTGGGGGTCTTCATTTCTTTTAGGCACATGATCTAAACTCATTTAAATAAGTGGGACTTAAGAGGGCTGGATTTTGATTGGATTGTGTGTCCCTTTTTTATCACCAGATGGTGCTGTTGGTTAAACCACAGAGCCTAGGGCTTGCCGATCAGAAGGTTGGCGGTTCGAATCCCCTGATGGGGTGAGCTCCCATTGCTCGGTCCCAGCTCCTGCCAACCTAGCAGTTTGAAAGCACATCAAAGTGCAAGTAGATAAATAGGTACCACTCCAGTGGAAAGGTAAACAGCGTTTCCGTGTGCTGCTCTGGTGCGCCAGAAGCAGCTTAGTCATGATGGCCACATGACCCGGAAGCTGTACGCCGGCTCTCTCGGCCAATAAAGCAAGATGAGCACCGCAACCCCAGGAGTCCCTTTACCTTTACCTTTAACTAAAGAAAGGGCCATGGTTTTCCAGAAAGACACTCTGTACATGTAAACATTGGGGCATATCTACCAGGAGAGGGCATTACTATGCTGTGCTAACACATTGACGCTCCTAAAGCCCAATATTAGCTCCCCAAGTTCCTCCCTCCCCACAGAGCACTTGAAAATTGCTGGGGGTCTTGGTGCACTGCTTAACAATGTTTCTGCCTGCTGTAGCAATTGTAATGCATTGTGGTGGGTGCTGTATGGTTTTTAACTGTAATTTTACAGACATGCCGTGGGCTGCCTGAATGAAGCTTGTACCCCCCTGGTGGTTTGAGGGTCACAGCTTGGGAATGCCTGGCCTAGAATAAGTGATCCTTTGGGGAGTTTTTGTAGTTTATGTGTGAGATTGAATTAAGCTGTTTGCCATAATTTCCAGGGTGTATCGGGTATATAACTCTCTCAGATGTTGACTGGGACTGCGAAGTCCCTCTTCTTTAGGATTTGATGATCCCACCCATTTTATGTTGAGAGGAGGATGTGCCTAGAAAACATGCACATGCAGCCATGCGGCCCCATCATATAAACTTTGTATTATCCCACTTTATGACTTTCCTTTTCGAACATTCAATTAATTTCTTCTATACACTTTGAAATCTGAAGTGCATCCCTGTTTTCTTAAGCATGAGAAACACAGCAGATGTGGCAACACATACAGAAGCAACTAGTTATATCAGCCTCGGAAATTTGTAAAGGTAAATTGTCATAGTCACCTTGCCCACTTTGATAATTGCTTCCATTTTGGACCATTGTAGAGACACTGAATTTCACATTCACTGGAGGATATGGCATTCTGAGACTTTAACAATGTGGCAAGTATCCAAATTTCATGTTTGCAGGCAAGGTTTGGTAAGATTTTGGCAGCATCCAGAAATCAGGACCCAGAAGCTGGTATCCACCATTTGCTGCCATGCACACTTTCGTCTATCTAGTTAACTCTTCTTTCATTCCTCTACTCCTAGTTCTAGTATAGCTCTAACCTTTCTGTCTGTGTGCTACCCTTGTTCTAGATGAAAACTCAAAGTCTTTCAAAATAAATTTCACAAGTATTGTTATATGATTCCTTTTTGCCAAGAGATTAGAGATGGGAGTAGGCTGCAGAGGATCTATGAATCCATACCTGAATTCTAACCATGCCACAAATCAAGTGTGTTTCACTTCCTGTTTCCTGTGTGCCAGGGGAGGAACGCCTCTCCCAACACTGTGGAGAGAGACAGATGGAGATAATTAGAAAATGATGGGAGAAATTGCATTTTCTGCATTCCTCTTCAGTTGGAAGAGGAACCTGGCTCTCACCCACTGTTTGCTTGGCGGTCTGGCACTCGCTTCCCCATGGAATGCAAGGGCAGGCAAAGGCACTGGGTGCATGGAGCACTCTGGCTGCAATGACCCCCCAATCCCATTTCTGGAAGCACAGGTTATCCTGCTAATTGGGGTTTTTTAATTGTATTAAACTGCAGGCTCAGGCTAGAGATGATGAGATAAGAAACTATGAAAACAACCCAGCTACAAGGATTTAAAAGGTTTGGATTGAGAGGGGATTTCATTCAGTGAAAGAGACGATGGGGGCGAGGGGAGCCCACGATTTCCTTATATTAAAGTTTTTCTCTACATTTATGATATGGCAACCCTCCCCGGAATGCAAGTTTTATTAAGTAAATATCTATACAAGTGAGGATGGAAGAAACTGGGATATAAATATGGAATTTAACAAAACTGGAAGTGTGTGTATGAGAGAAAGGAACGGAGAGGGAAGAGGGGGGTGCTACATTTTGAAAATACAGAGCAAAGCCCTCCGTAACCTCCATTATCCACAAAGGAATGTGTTCAAGATGAGGACAATTGGCCATAAATCTGTGGCAGGGTGGAAAGGAGTCTACCAGCTGCAGGAATAGAAGCTTTTGGATTAACTATCTGCAGTCTGGATTCAGACCGTTCTACTAGGCTGGAAAAATGGCAAAAATGGCTTGTTTACTAGAAGCCAAATCACAGGACAAAGCGCAGTAACTTTTGGAAATTGTGAGATAACTGCCTCTCCCGAGGCATGATGGAAACCATCAACAGTTGTAGGAATGAAGGATATAACATCATATATGGATGAGAAAACATCGGGGGGGGGGGGGAACGGTCACATGGAGGAAAGAATAAGGACTACAGTTAGAGTTCCTTACTTTAAACTTTATAAATTACCTAATATACCAACACAAATGAAATCACAAGATTGTAGCTGTTATATAAGGAATTATTGTATCTGAATTGAATGGAATGGAAATTATTAAGACTCTGGAACACAAAAAAGGTAGAATGAAGCCATCAAATCTAGCATGTGGGGAGGCCAGTTTGATTAAATTGTATTATTTGACATTTGAACAATTGGCATTAATAATTGTATTAATTGGATGAAATTGGTATTGTTATAACGAGACTGCTATTGGAGCAATATTGTAAAATTAATAAAACATATTTTTTTAAAAACACAAAAAAACACAAAGCAACTGTATTTCATTATTGGCTACTGCTGTCTCATTTTGACCTGACCACAGAATAGTTGTGAATATTAGGTGTCTAGACAAAGGGATTGTATTAGAAACAAAGTGCAATGGATCTACAGACTACAGACAACTATTACAGTGGGTCACTGAAATGGCATCAAGGAAGACATTGGCCAAGCATTCCTGCTCTGCTTAAGAAGGCTGGGTCACCTATAAAATAGTGCCAGATGATGATCTCAGCACAGGAGAAGCAAGTTTGTTTATGGTTATTGCCTCAAAATAACATAAGGCGATTATGAAATGGAGGAGCATTGCCATTTAAATGCCTTTCACTAGTATTTGTGGTCAAGAGGTTGCATCCAACACTGTACAAGCAAATTTCTGCTCATGAAATGGGACCTTCCTCTTGTCACCCTTTATTGTGTGCCCACAAAATCTGCTTTGAAGGGTCTCCCAATTCTGTGGAGCAGATTTTGTTGGTGTGGGGTGGTGGTGGTGTCACAAACAAAGAGCAAGACAAAGAGGAAGTTCCATTGTGCCTGTTGCCTGAATGGAACTGCAGTGTTGGATACAATCCATTCTATTTGCTCTTTGAAATTGCTAAAATGTTTGCTTAAGCCAATAATTAAAACTATGAATTATCCTACCAATGTTGCACATTATGAGTGTACTATGAGTAAATATATTAGTAATATTACATACAAATTTTCCAACATTACAAATGTGACTATTTTGGTAGACTGCTTTACAGTCAAGTGGTGCATAACTTATTAAATAAATAGTTAAATAAATAAAATTAATACAACAATATTCATATTTCTAACCATGGATATGTAAAATTATTTTAAACTTTGATTTAAATTTATCACAAATAAACAGCAGACCTGCTCTGGAGTCTACCCATGATACCTTTTCAAGATTTAAGTGGACTGCTTCCACACTGTCTTGCTCCCTCCACAAACACACACAGAACAAAGCAATACTCCATGAAATGGGAAACTTAACACAAAAATTGGGCACTTGCCTTCATGGAGAATAGAAAGTCAAGTTTCTGAGCAAATGTCTCCAGGGTATGAATGGAACATGCACCACTGCTTGTATTTTTGTGTTGTAAATTACCCTGTGATCCTCAGATGAAGGGTGGTATAGAAATTTTATGAATGAATGACTAACAACAACAACAACATTTTCTGTTCAACTGGGTACTGAAAGCCAAATTCTGAGATCTTGTCAGCCTGGATAACTCAGCTGGTTAGAGTGTGGTGCTGACAACACTAAGGTTGCAGGTTCAATCCAGCTCCATATTCCTGCATTGTCAGGGGGTAGGACTAGATGAATCTCAGGATTCCTTCCAACTTTTTACAATTATGATTCTACAAAATGGATGATTCTAAGCATTCTTATACTGTAATCTGCCCTGCTTTTTTATTTTAGAGAAACCATACTATCTTTTATTTGGAAAGTAATTTGTACATTGGCTCACAAGAAGATGCTTTTGTTCTTGTAATTATTATTCGCAGAAGGAACTGAAATCCATCAAATTCTCTTGATATAGGAAAGAGACATGGAGGCAGTTCTTACCCATTTCCTCTACAGCCATTTTTCACACGGATCTGGAGGGTCTTCCAAAGCTATGGAGTATTTTTTCAGGGAACATAGGAGCAAGGAGAATCAGCAAAATATCCTGTGGGTCATAGGTAGGCTAGATCCAGCCCACTGTGTGGTAAAAAGTGGGCATCAAATATATATTAACAGAAGATGACTTGTGTTCCTAATGTCAGCCAGAGAAACCAGCAAGTAATTTAGACACCTGTTTCCCCCTGTTAGTGAGAAGTGCTGTAGTTGCACACAAATCATGTTTTGCTTTTTGCTTTCCCACTGAATCCCGCTTTGCTGTTAAGCAAGACCACTGTGAGAAATCAGGACATGCATAGATAGTTTGAGATCAGGCAGATTTTTAATCTTCTACCTAATTTTACAATTCCCCTTATAGCTGATTAGGTAATTAAGAATGCCATTTTCTATAAAATGCTTTAAAGGGGCCGTCCAAATTAATCTTCTTTATATTTGATCACAATTTATCTCCTTGGTTACAGAGACGGCAAACACCTACCTGATTAACTCATTCATCTTCCTTAAATCTAAACAGTGCAACTTGGTGAAGTTATAGGGTTGCATATTGTATTCGTTTATTGCAGTGGGTGTCTTCATACTTTTTTCAAAACATGCTCAGTTTGATTTTCAGACACTGAGAGAATTATTAACAGACACAGCAAAGTCTTCGAAAGGGCCCCAACATGGCTCCATGGAGAACAGCCAAGAAACATGCATTGAAAGGCAAATACATCCCATAGCAAGTCTATTCGGCTTCGGCTGGGGAGGGCGGGATAGAAATAAAATTTATTATTATTATTATTATTATTATTATTATTATTATTATTATTATTATTATTATTATCATTATCATCATTATCATTATTATTTACTGAACAGAAACTGAGCAGTCAGAACCCATGGGATTCAGTCTTGCAGGCAGACATCCATTCAGTACTTTAACCTTATACGTAAAGTGTTGATTCAATTGTTGCATCTTCACATACTCAAAACACTGGCATTCACAAGCCAAGCGTAACTCAAGTGTTGAAGAAAGACTTGTACCAAACTGAATATTCCTTCTGCCTCTCCGATCCACACAACAAATGGGGGCAAAGTGCTTTCTTGTTTTTGGAGCAATCAGCCTAGGAGACAAGACCATGGGAATATGTACCTGCTGTATCCCGATTATGGCAATGTCAGGGTAGTGCAAAGTATTGAATTAATAAATTGTGAAGATTTTTGCTACTTGTAGTTCTCACATGGTGAGACTGACCCTACGCAATACTTAAGTAGTTCTAGGCCTTGCTTCAAGGGCCTCTCCAAGACTGTTATGCATTTCCATTGGGTCATTCTAGGTAGACAGTAATTTCACTTGACCCCTGCTGTGTCTTCCATGGGTCTCAACTTTTCTAAATGTGTAGTAAATTGCATGAGATGTTATATTGTTGTGGTTTTTGAGGACCTTGAAATATGTTGCTGCTCAATGTGGATCTTCTCCTTTCCTATATTTATTTATTTATTTATTTGCTCTAGGTCCAGAAGAATGAATGCAAGATGTTGAGTATTTGATCTAAACCATTTCTTGGAATGCTTTTCTATTTTTCACTTCAAATAAATCTTTCAAAACTAATTTGGGTGGTTTAGATTTAGTGCTGAGCTTTATAATTAAACCTCTCTTTTCACTGGCTCCTTTGGAAGCAAGGGTGGGATATAAATTTAGGAAATAATAAAGAAATATTATAATTAAATATAGGGCAAATAATTGTTTTACAAATAAAGACTCATACATAGATTGCATTCTAATACACACATAGCGGTTTTATTTGTAAGAATATCAATGTTGAAAATAAGTCAACTTTTTAAATCTTTGGATTCTTTTTTAATTCAGAAACTCAATTAGTTCTTATAGTAAAACATCTGAAGCCAAATAACAGTAGTATTACGCCTTAATACCCACTGCTACCACCCCCAGTGAATATAAATCCCACCATAACAGTTATGTTCAGAGATGGTGCACCATGTCTTCCTCTGAAGATCTATAACAAACAAAAAAGGCTGAAGTGTTAGTGACATTTAGGAATACAAGATTGTAGAAAGATAGCTCAAGTGTCAAAACAGAAGAACCTCCACCCCTCCAAAATGAATGAGAGTGGTGAAAGAGTGCTACCATTCTCCAGCACCACTTTCATTCATTCCAATGTTGCACAGATCCTCAGAGGATGTGAAAATAAATACTATTGTGCTCTAGTACAGTTCCCATTTGTTTTAATGGGGCCTTCACTGATTGGAGGGGGTTTAAGGGCCCTGGTGAATTGCTCCCTTGTTTTTCAACCCACAGAGATTTCAGCAGTGTAACTGTAAATACTAACACAAAGTATAGAACTTCATCAAATCTTTCATGCTCATGCCAATGTAACTCACGTTGAAAAAAGGGAAAGCACTGTAAATCCCTTTTAGTCAACTTTTTCCAAAAAATCTTAATTGTTTTTCCTTGTAGAAAAAAATATCTTGGCTAAATTTAGAAATTTAGCTTTTAATTTTTAATGTTTGTCTTTACTGATACATCTATTGATATTAAGAGATTAGATTTAGAAGGGCAACCGCTGAATAGCATATTGTCAAATATTCAATTAGCTGAAGTTAAACTAATGTATAAATAAGAATGCAACATCAGTCTCTTACTTATTCATAGTGTTGTGATAACATAATCAGGGACTAACGTCTGCAATACATAGTTTGTAATTAAATCTATGCGCCAATTGCAATATGAGGTTTCACTTCCTTCCCTTTTTTCTTTTTTTTATATAGCAAGAGCTTAAGGCTAATTTACGCCTATATACTGGTTAGCCAGTTATTCCCAAGAAAACTATTTGGTAAAAGAATATACAAGTTACACATTGGCTATAGAGGAAGTTCAACAAGGAGATTGGGCTTTTTAGCTTCACTTTTGCTGTGTAAAACCTTGAATAATAAAGGTTTGAATTGTTTACTTGAAGTAGCGGCAACGATATCTGTTACTTGATCACTTCTCCAGGGATAGGACTTTCCTTCACCTTGTGTCTGGATTAGCAGGCCGTTTCAGGATCACATTATGAATTGCAGTCTTCAAGCTGTCTACTCCTGCACTGATGTTTAGGGGTCAACCATCTGTGACTTTGTGGCCACATAGTCAAGACTCTTGTACAGCCTACTAATGATTACACCCTTAAGACTATGCATATGTCTCATAATTGCATTAATATCTGAAAAGGTTAGATTAAAGTTTTGCCTTTGTTCTTCACAGCAGTCCATATTGCTGGAAGTAGTGGGTGAGATGACTGAAAATATAATGCTAGAACAGCCTTTCTCAACCTGTGGGTCCCCAGATGTTGTTGAACTACAACCCCTAGCTAGCTAGCAAGGCCAGAGCTCAGGGATGATGGGAGTTGTAGTCCAACAACATCTGGGGACCCACAGATTGAGAACCTCTGTGCTAGAAGGTCCTTGCTGGATGAGGTCAAAGGCCCATCGAGTTCTCCCAGTGGCCAGCCAGATGCCTGTGGAAACCTGCAAACAGGACCTAATTGCAACAGCTGCTAACAAGACTGAGCTTGCTAATAATGTAGAACTGAATTATTATGCATTATCATGTGCTCTTGTATCATCAAGGTTAAATTTACTTGATTTGTGCAACCCAAATGGTGTGCATGTTGACTCAGAATAACATTCACACAAGTACGTTTATGATGAATGCTCAGGGAGACTTCTTGCAGAATTATGGTATGTTTCAGCTTGATCCAATCTGGTTCTCAGCTGTCCAAACATCCGCATGGTGAAAATCAGAGTGATTTAGGATTCTTTTTAATTCAACCTTAACTGATTCAATTGGACTGCATTATCGGTATCAGTGAGATAGGACATTAGTTGCCCTTTTTGACAAAAGAAAGGGCAACACCTGAGTACAAAAGGTATATTAGTTCTGTAGAAAAACAACTACACTTATTCCACCATTTTTGTGTGCTAAGGGAATGATGAAAGCAGCTTTGCTTTTTTTTTTTTTAACACCAGCTTTCCATCTACATCTATGTTTCTGGGACATATCTTTGGAATAACCATGGAACAAGATGGGTTTGACTTACTAAAAGCTGTTTAGGAAACAGGTCTGGCAGGAGATTTTCACCTCTCTTTCTGTCTAGAAGTTATCTTTGTGGAAACATGGCAGATTTTGGTTTTGTTCATTAAAACAACCATGGATGGTCTTCTAACATTTTGTTGTTTAGCAGCATAACCATAATATATAGCAGGTCCTTTAAACCATTATCTCCCCCAGAAAAAGATAACATTTAAGAGTCGTGCACCCTTGAGACTCTTGGTGAGTGCTGGCAGAGTTGCAGACAAAATGGAGCCACTAAGAAACAAATGGGAAGCATTAGCGCACTTGTGGCAACTCCAATGTTTGCACACATGCACATGCTCACACAAACACACACATTAGGGGGAAAACCCTAATGAAACAATGTAGCGATGGCTATTTTGCCTTGTGAGTTTATGAATAGTAAACTTTTCCAGGTTCTTAAAAACCAACTTTTACAAATGAGGAAGGAAGTCTAAATAAGTCAATACATTTTCCTACAGTAGATAGTATTTTTTTCTTCAAAAAATGGATTCCCTACACATAATTAAGGGAATATATTGCTGACATTAGTCCAAATAATTTTTTTTTGCTTACCAGTGAAAGATGTCCCAATGGCTTATGAAAAGTAGGCTTATTTTTGTTTCCTTGGTTCATGATTACTATGTCCAAACAGACATTTGAACTGATACTGCTGGATTACATGAATCATAGAATCATAGAGTTGGAAGAGACCACAAGGGCCATCGAGTCCAACCCCCTGCCAAGCAGGAAACACCATCAGAGCACTCCTGACATATGGTTGTCAAGCCTCTGCTTAAAGACCTCCAAAGAAGGAGACTCCACCACACTCCTTGGCAGCAAATTCCACTGTCGAACAGCTCTTACTGTCAGGAAGTTCTTCCTAATGTTTAGGTGGAATCTTCTTTCTTGTAGTTTGGATCCATTGCTCTGTGTCCGCTTCTCTGGAGCAGCAGAAAACAACCTTTCTCCCTCCTCTATGTGACATCCTTTTATATATTTGAACATGGCTATCATATCACCCCTTAACCTCTTCTTCTCCAGGCTAAACATGCCCAGCTCCCTTAGACGTTCCTCATAAGGCATCGTTTCCAGGCCTTTGACCATTTTGGTTGCCCTCCTCTGGACACGTTCCAGTTTGTCAGTGTCCTTCTTGAACTGTGGTGCCCAGAACTGGACACAGTACTCCAGGTGAGGATGTACAAGAGATTTGCTGCAAATTACTATTTTTAAAAAAATACTTTACATCTTTTCATTTCTTCTGGATAATATTTTAGAACCAACTTGTGTGCCCACCTCATACCACCAAATTATATCTCCTGAAGGAAAAAGGAAAGAGTTTTGTCATGCACTCTACACTCCCATTTCTATTTCCTTTCACTGCTCTAGTCTCCATTATTAGCACACTGTAAAGTAGGTAACACTCCTACACGTCTTTACTTTCAGATAGGCCAGTTCACGCAAATAGGGTCATTCTGGAATAAATAGCTTGAAAATTACAGTCCTGTGCCTGTAAATGAAAAGCATGAAAGACTTATATTTCTCAAAGAACAAATTAGGCAAGGATGAAAGCACAGATCCAATGCAGTTTATGCATATTAACTAGCCAAAAATGAAATAAAAGTAAACAGTGCTTTAAATTGGGGATTGATTGCAAATCTTTCAGCTCTGAGCCTGATTTAAATCTAGTATGGTATATGTAGTGCAATGCCCAACGATACAAAATCATATGTCTTAATTTTAAAGATTTTTTAAAAAGTTCATTAGTTCAATTAGGTTATTTTTTTCAAAATCATTTTATAATGCAGTGATCTTCACTGTATGTCATTTGGGACATGATCTCATAAGGACTTCCTACTCTCCAGTTTGAAAGAAAATGCTCCATGCACAGACAGTAATTTTTCACTACATGCCTAATATTTGCTTGCACGTAGAATAGAGATAAAACTCTGGTATGTGAAACCCCGTGAGTGCCCCAGATACCTTGGAGCAGGCCCAGGAATGAAATTCACTAGTACAGGGTGACACTGGATATTATCGTGGTATTAATACTGTGAGCTAGTGTAGTGAAGTTGTTAAGAGTGTCAGACTAGGACCTGGAATGCCAGGGTTCAAATTCCCAGTTGGCCATGAAGCTCTTTGGGTGACTTTGGCTAGTCACTGCCTGCTAGCCTAACCCACCTCACAGGGTTGTGTGGAGATTGAGAAGGGGAGAACCATGTATGCTACCTTGAGCTTCCTGCAGAAAAAGCTGGGACAGAAATGCAAATGAAGAAACACATTTCTATCTTAAATTTGCCAGTAATTTTATAACTTGTTTGAGGTGATAATGGGGAAAATGCTGTTTTCTAAATTTCCCATCATATTGCAAATCTAGATTTTGTATATTTTCCCATGCTTCCATTAAGATTATGAAAATGCAACATTGAGAGAATATTAGACTTGTCTTTTCTTACTGCTTTATTGTCTAATATTAAGATGAGGTTTTTTTTTTAAAAAATCATAGTTAGGTTTAAAAGCAAATCTCTAGAAAAAGGTGTTATAAGCTCTGTTAAATCAAAGTATGAAGCTGAGCTCAATTTTTGATGTGTGAGAGACAATATGGGATATGACGGTCAGATAATCACATCCCTGGTGTGATAGGTTCTCATGACATGCCTGATCTTTACAATTGCTTTCTAAGAGAAAGAAATCTCCTTGAGGGGCTGTAAAGATGATATATCTGCCAGTAAATACTGAGCAGTAGATTTCAAGACTTCTGTGCATCTTTCTAAGATCAGGACTACTCATTTAGAATAACAACCATTTGATTACTTAGCATGCTTTTTTCCTGTGCAAAGAAAAGAAAAGAAGAAAAGAACAGTTAATACAAGCAACATCAGTATTAAAGATTATTTTAATATGTAGATTCATACAAATGATCACTGCTTAAAAGTGCCACATGGTCCCGCCACCATCAGTTACACATTTAATTTTTCCTTCCCAAGCAAATGGCAAATATTAAACTTAGTCACATTACATAACATAGACATGGTTTAAAATGGCAACACTTCCAACATGGCATGTTAAATAAATTCATTATGATCATATTAGTATTATGATATAGAAAAATAGCAAGACTCCTTTATATTCATAGTTTACTACAAATAGGGTTTATATTGCACAATGCCCCCCTGACAGTGAGTATAGTTTTCATTTACATTACTTCCTTGGTCTTGGACGGTTTGTCCCTTTCGGGTTATTTATTTATTAAATTTCAATCTTGCCCTTTCTCCCAAAGGAGCCCAGGGCAGCTAATAACAAAACAGCGAAACAATTCATTTTTTTTCCTTTTAAAAAATTAAGGTCAGCAATCAGTAATGGAGAATTTTGCATCGTGTTGATAATATTGCAAACAATGTCGTTTATTACTGGAACATCCCTATTTACCATTTGTGAGCAATGGGCAGAGCATATGTCATAGAAGATGTGAGATCCTATCTTTCTCTCTATTACTCTAGAATTCCAAAGAATAAGAATACTTCTTCATTCTGGGTTCCAGAGCAATCAACTTTAATTGCAATATGGAAGGGTATTTCTCAAACAAATATGAAAGCTTACCGTATTTCACTGTTCATTTTTATGAAAGAGATACTGTGATCATAGGCTCATGCAATCTCAAACATAAATCCTGCGATCTATCAGCACAGATCTGGAAGTAAGTCTCAGTGAATTCAATGAGACTTACTTCCGTGTAAACATGTATACCACTGCACTGGCAGGCTCTTACCTGCTTAATCATCCCCATTCATTACAATGGACTACATATATGCCACAGAATGTGCACACAAGATGAACTCGTTCCATGTGCACATTGGAGCACAGTGTCCAGAACAGGGAGCTGGATTATGAAGAATTTAATTTTCTTCCATAAAACTGAAAAGTGAAAATAGGCATTATATACTCCTTATATTACAAATTCTATATAATTTAAATAAAAAATAAATGTGTATATTTATAAAACAAATACAAATAAGTATTTCTCCAGAGCACTCTCAAAATAGATTGCTATATATGCTTCAGACTCATTTAAATTTATTAAAATGTCTAGGCTTTCACATTAACACCATCTAGAAATTCCCCAGTGTATGTTTACAATTGTAATAGGGGGACAACTGTCCTACAATAATATGGCACAACATGTGTGGTTTTTTTAAGTACCCCCCCCAATACCAATGAAACAATTATTTCTCATTCCAGTAATATTATTTGTTGAATATGACATTTCCCCTCCTAAACCCAACTGCTTTGATCTGTACCTTCTCTGCAAATTCAGTTTGTGGCACTGAGTTTTTGTAAGATATAGGTGATATGCTAGTATTCTATGAATTGATATTTAGTACTTTAAAGTATCGTGAATGAACCGTCTATGCTATATGTTTTGCTGATTTTTTTTTTAATGCACATAATACTTACCAATCGTGTAAATGGCACTGACATACAACTGCAGCTAGCTATGTATATTAATGCCTATGAGAAAACAAACAGATTCCAGGAGGGAAAACTTTTAGATACTTAAGGCTAAATTAACT